>NW_008329320.1:730623-744975 GCF_000622305.1 Nannospalax galili
TCATTAATAACTTTAAACATTAACGGACTGAACTCCCCAGTCAAAAGACACAGACTATATGAATGGATTAAGAAACAAAACCCATCTTTCTGTTGTCTGCAAGAAACTCATCTCGCTTTCAAAGAGAGGCACTATCTTAAGGTGAAAGGATAGAAAAAAATATACCAAGCAAATGGTACTAAGAAAAAAGCAGGCATTGCAATTCTAATATCTGAAAAAAATAGACTTTAAACTGAAGCCAATCAGAAGAGATAACGAGGGCCACTTCATTCTGATCAAAGGAACAATAAACCATGAAGATATTACAATCATGAACATATATTCACCAAACTCTGTTGCACTCAACTTCATTAAAACAGTACTATAGGACTTTAAGACCCAGATTAATCCCAACTCATTAATAGCAGAGGATTTCAATACCCCACTGTCTCCATTAGATAGGTCAATAGGGCAAAGAGTTAACAGAGAGACATCTGAATTAAAAAGTACCATATATCAAATGGACCTAACAGACATCTACCGAGTACCCAAGCACCAAAGGACATTCTTTCTATTCAGTGCCCCATGGAACCTGCCCCCAAATTGACCATATACTGGGGCACAAAGCAAACCTCAACAAATACAAAAAGATTGAAATAATTCCATGCATTCTATCAGACCACAATGCAATAAAGCTTACAACAAACACTGGAAGAAGCCCTAATCACCACATGAACACATGGAGATTAAACAATACATCGAGAAATTAAGAAAGAAATAAAAGTATTCCTGGAACTAAATGAAAAGGACAGTACAACACAACAAAACCTCTAGGACACGCTGAAAGCGGTCCCTTAGAGGGAAGTTCATAGCTCTAAGTACCTACATCAAAAAATCAGAATGAACACAAATAAATGACTTAACATTGCAACTTCAGACACTTGAAAAGCAACAACAAACAAAACCAAAACCCAGCAGACAAGAAGAAATAACAAAAATCAGGGAAGAAATCAATGAAATTGAATCAAAGAAAACAATACAAAGAATCAATGAATCCAAGAGCTGGTTCTTTGAAAAGATAAACAAGATTGACAGACTGCTAGCTCAGTTAAGGAAAAGAAAGAAAGAGCACCTCCAAATCAACAAAATCAGAGATGAAAGGAGAAACATCACAACAGACACCAGAAAGATATAGAACATTGTACGGAAATACTTTTAAAACCTACATGCTACTAAATTTGAAAACCTAAAAGAAATGGATGGATATCTAAAGGCATGGGACCCACCAAAACAAAACTAAGAAGAGATTAACACTTAAACAGACCTATAACATAAAAAGAAATTGAAACAGTAATACAAAACGTCCTGACTGAAAAAAGTCCAGAACCAGATGGATTTACAGCAGAATTCTATCAGACATTTAAAGAAGATCTACATCTAATAATACTTAACTTTTCAAAAAGATAGAAATGGAGGGAGAACTTCCAAATTCCTTCCATGAACCCAACATCACTCTAATACCAAAGCCAGGTAAAGATACAACCAAAAAAGAAACCTATAGGCCCATATCCTTAATGAACATAGATGCAAAAATTCTCAACAAGATACTTGCAAACCACGTACAGACACACATCAAAAAGATCATCCACCATGATCAAGTCGGCTTTTCCCAGAGATGCAGGGATGGTTCAATATACAGAACATGCATTTATGTTCAAAGTCCTAGAGGGAATTGGACTGGAGGGAACATACCTCAACATAATTAAAACCATGTATAACAAACCCACAGCCAACATCATTCTAAATGGAGAAAAACTAGAAGCATTCCCTTTGAAATCAGGACCAAGAAAAGGCTATCCACTCTCCACTTCTCTTTAACATGGTGCTTGAAACTCTTGCAGGAGCAATAAGACAAGAGAAGGAAATTAAAGGAGTAATAATTGGAAAAGAAGAGATCAAATTATCCCTTTTTGCAGATAATATATCTTAAAAATGCCAAAAATTCCACCAGAAAACTCCTAGAAATTATTAACATGTTCAGTAAAGTGGCAGGTTACAAAATTAACCTACAAAAGTCTGTAGCCTTTCTATATTCCAATAATAAGCAAAATGATAAAGAGTGCACGGAAACACTCCCCTTCACAATAGCTGCAAAAAAAATATCTTGGAATAAACCACCAAAAACATTAACAACCTCTACAATGAAAATTTTAAAACTTTAAAGAAAGAGACTGACATCAGAAGACAGAAGGATCACCCATGCTCATGGATTAGAAGAATAAATATATTATGAAAATGACCATTCTACCAAAAGCCATTTATATATTCAATGCAATGCCAATCAAAATCCCCACGACATTTTTCACAGAATTGGAAAAAAGCAGCCTAAGATTCATATGGAAGCACAAAAGACCTCAGATCGCCAAAGCAACCCTGAGCACTAAGAGCAATGCCGGGGGGATTACTATACCAGATTTTAAGCTGTATTACAGAAATATTGTCAAAAAAACAACATGGTACTGGCACAAAAATAGACCCATAGATCAATGGAACATTATTGAAGACCCAAATATGCGTACATCCAATTTCAGCCACCTGATATTTGACAAAGGGGCCAAGAACATTCACTAGAGGAAAGACATCATGTTCAGCAAATGGTGCTGGCAAAACTGGATCTCCACCTGTAGAAGAATGAAACTAAACCCCTATCTTTCACATTGTACAAAAGTCAATTCAAAGACCTCAATGTGAAGCCTGAAACTCTGAAACTGTTAGAAGAAAACATTGGCAAAAACCTACAAGACATAGGTATAGGAAAGGGTTTTCTAAACCAGGCACCAACAGCTCAGGAAACAAGGTCAAGAATCAACAAATGGGACCTCACTAAACTAAGAAGCTTCTGTACATCAAAGGAGGCAACCAATGAAGTGAAGAGAAAACCCACAGAATGGGAGAAAATCTTCATCAGCGACACATTTGACAGAGATTTAACATCCAGAATATATAATGAACTCAAAATACAGAGAATCAAGACAGGAAGTAACCCAATGTAAAGATGGACTAAGGAGCTGAACAGAAAGTTCTCAAAAGAAGTAGTAAAGATGGCTAAGAAGCATCTTAAAAGATGTTCAACATCACTAGTTATTAGGGAAATGCAAATTAAAACCACTTTAAGATTTCATCTTACCCCAGTCAGACTGGCTAAAATCAAGAGAACAAATGATACCAAATGTTGGAGAGGATGTGGGGAAAGAGGAACACTCATCCACTGCTGGTGGGGCTGCAAACCAGTTCAACCCCTATAGAAAGCAGTGTGCAGAACTCTTAAAAAACTACAAATGAACCTACCATGTGACCCAGTTATACCAGTCCTTGGCATACACACAAAGAACTCATCCTATTGCAGAGACACTTGTACATCCATGCTTGCTGCTGCTCTTTTCACAATAGCTAAGAGATGGAAGCAACCGGTGTCCCTCAGTTCATGAGTGGATAATGAAAATATGGTTCATTTATATGATGGAGTTTTACTCAGCAGTAAAGAAAGATTAAATCATGAAATTTGCAGATAAATGGATGGAACTAGAAACTGTTATACTAAGTGAAGTAACACAGACACAGAAAAAAAATCAATGTTTGTTCTCTCTCATATGTGGTTCCTAGAACCAAATCCTGATAAGTAATTATGTATCCAGACATAACTACAGGAATGAGGATAATGGAAAGGAACCAGGGAGGTAAAGGAAAAGAAAGAATCTGAAAGTGAAGAAGAGTAGGAAGCAGGTGTTAATAAGGAGATATGGATAAAAATTGGGTCAGTTTAAGGGCGGTGGGAGGGAAGGGTATACAAGGAACCTAGGGGATAAAGGGAAAGAAGGAGCTCAAGAGAGGTAAGTCCATAGGAGAAGGGTATTAGTAAGGGAGAAAGGGGAAAAATGGGAGCACCTTAATTGGGGAATCCATGATGCAGGGGTTAGACAATGCGAGAGATAAATAATGCTTAGCTAGTTTTAAAAAACAGAGCGAACCATATTAGTCCAACAACTTACTGACAAATTATACACACCAGATGAAGAAATATATGTCTAGGCAAGGTTTATCTGATTACAATTTGTCTTTGCCCAAGATTTATCTACATGGCACACAGTAATTAAAAATACCAGACTGGAGGAAATAAGCTTCTTGGATGTTTAACAGACATACTTTGAGGCCTATAATAATTTGGTCAGAGGGACATAAAAGACAGTTTTTGCCCCTAGCCCTCACAGATTGACTAGTTCCAGAGGTCTATGAGCATCTCTCAAAATGCCCTGTAATTTTAGTGGGTCACCTGTCCTCTTGATCAAGGAGGCCAAGAAGACCCCACAAGATGACCAGTGTCCAGTCTATAAAGAGGAGGGTCAACACAGAGGAAACATGTCCTCCATGCTTCTAAGCATAGCCAGCCACGGTCGAGCAGGACCTTTGACTTCTTCACATAGGCAGAACTGGTAAAAGAAAGGACCCAGGGTCTCTTTCCAAGCCCATGTGACCCCTGAGGAACAGATCCTCAAATGGCCTTAAGAGTGAAAAATAAATTAGTTTATCTGGGCCAACTATATAACCTTAGACACCCAAAAGGAAAGTATAACCAAAGATTAAAGGGGCCAATGTAATTTTTTAAGAGTCCATATGTATAGCTAAAGGCTGCATAACAAGCAACAATGCCAGATAGGAGATATGTTCCTTTGAGTCGTTGGCCATGGTGGCCCAAGGGACTCCCAGATATTAACCTAGCATAGAACTAGGAAAATGAACAGCAGACCCCAATCTTATCTAAAGGAATATTGACAACTGATTGCTGCTAGATGAGGAACAGCTGACCTTCCTAAAACAAAGACCTCTAGATAGGCTGACTAGATTCACCAGATGGACAAGTAGTGGGCAATGGCTGGGGGGTGCTGACATCACAGCGGACAGTAGCAGGGATATCAGAGTATAAGGGCTCTAGTGGGAGGAGGGAGGCTTTGGGGGGGTGCCATCTGGGAAATGGGTGTACAGTTGAATAAGATGGTTTGGGATGTTCTGTGTAGTATACACGCACACACACACAAAAATCCAACAAATTTTTAAAAAATGAAATATATTTGATGAGGAAGCATAAAAATTTATGTCATGTTAATTAGTAGAGGTGATAAACATTACCATTGAAATCTACCCGATGACTTTATAGACATACACAGGCGCCAAGGATCCAAGTGCAACTGATTATGACTAGTAATAATCAGATACATACAGATTAGAGATGCATGTGCCAACACCTCAGTGTTATGAGCAGAAACAATGAAGCTTTCTGTAAAAAACAGTATATTTCAAAATGAAATGGAGATCTTTTTTAAAGGTTAAAAACTCATTCAATTTTATATCTTACAGGGCTTATACTGCCTTCAATATTGTATAACTGTATTAATTCAACAGCAAACCTAAAAATTTTATAGCCACTTTTGAAAGAGATGTATCTTTTCTCTGGAAATTGTTAATGAGTATGTTAAAGCTGTAATGAAATGCTTCTTCTAAAGAAAAAGTATGTACATGATTATAAAAAGAGATTAAAGGAGATAACCTCATAACAGGGGAACATTGCCCCTACTAGATACCATAGGCTAGCAAAACAAATCCTCAATGCCAGGATGGGTTCCCTCTTTTGAAGCTGTTGACCAGGGATCCCTTAGATCCCTAAACAATACTGGCCATTGCCCCTGCTCTTGATTATTCACCAGAACTCAATGGCAAGACCCTATTCCTGAAGACATTACATACATGAGCTATAGAAAAAGCAAGAAGAAATCAAGCTGGTCTTGACATCAAACAAACTTCATCTCTACTAGCTAAGCTTTCATAGTCCTAGAAGATGCTATGCATGCTACCTGAATAGAAAATTAATCATCAACCTTACCCAGCTGTGAATTCTGCCAGCTACAACTAGCCTGGCAAAATATGACCACAGGTACAATAGGGGCAAAAATACTATGGAAGTAACCAGCCACTTTCTAGTTGCATTTATGATATGGTTCATAGGATGCAGCCCATACCTGACATTGATATCAGGCCTAGAAAACTGAGACGAGACAGGTCACAGGGCATAGGAGAGCTTAATACTATTATTCAACTAAATATAGTATTAAACTGAGTACTAATCACTTAGTGTTTCACCCATGGATTAATGCATCTCTCAACTCTCACCAGAGAAGCTTCCTTATGCAGCAGAGAACCACAACACAGAGGACCACAACAGGTCAATGTGGAGAGAATAAGAGGCTTCAGACTACTTATAGGGCACCTCTATCAAACTTCTTCTTCCCAAGGCTTAGGGATCATTGTAGAAGAGGATGTGGAAAGATTGTAAGAGCCAGAGGTGATGGATGACCACAAGGAAACAGTTTTTTCCAGGCAGCTGATTAGTTATATGAATTCACAGCAACAGTGACAACATGCACAAGTCCCACATAAGCTCAATCCAGACAAAATTCCAGCATCGATGTGGGGAAGTGGCTAAGAAACCCCAACCCTACCTGAGGAACTATTGGCAACTGGTTGCTTCTGGGAAGGGGAGAGTCTTGTTTAAGGATGAAACTCTTGGTAGGTTGACCAGGTTCCAGTGGATGAACCTACACAGAAGGACATTTAGAGACACAAGTTTTGATTCTACTGGCATGCACACATACACACACACACACACACACACACACACACACACACACACGTACATAAAGGATGGGGGTAGTAAGGGGGTGCAGAAAGGGAAGAAAAACAAAATATATTGAATGAAATTTGTGAAAAATCAGTTAAAAAAATTTTAAAGAGGGACTGAGGGGCTGGAGAGATGGCTTAGCAGTTAAGAACATTGGCTGTTCTTGCAAAAGACCTGGGTTTGAATCCCAGCACCCACATAACTACAGGAACCAGGATAATGGAAAGGAAACAGGGAGGTAAAGGAAAAGAAAGAACCTGAAAGAGAAGAGTAGGAAACAGGCCTTAATAAGGGAGATGTGGATAAAAATTGGGTTAGTTTAAGGGAGGGGAGAGGGAAGGGTATACAAGGAACCTAGGGGATGAAGGGAAAAACGGAGCTCAAGAGTGGTAGGACCATAGGAGAAGGGCATTATTAAGAGAGAAGGGGGGAAATGGGGGCACCTTAAGTGGGAAAACCAAGATGGAGGGGTGAGACAATGCAAGAGATAAATAATGCCTAGCTAGTTTTGAAAACCAGAGGGAACCATATTACTCCTACAAACTACTGACAAATTATACATAATAGATCAAGAAAAATATCTCTAGATAAGGTTTATTTGAGACCAACTGGTCATTACCCAAGATTTATCTGCAAGACACACAGTAATTAAAAATGCCAGACTGGTGGAACTAACCTTCTTGGATGTTTAACATACATACCTTGAGGCCTGTAATAATTTGGTCAGAGGGACATAATGGACAGTTTTGGCTCCTTGCCCTCCTAGGTCGACTAGTTCCAGGGAACTATGAGCATCTCTCAAAATGTCCTGTATGGTGGTGGGTACCTGTCCTCTTGATCAAGGAGGCCAAGGAGACCCCAGCAGATGGACTTGAACCAGTGTCCAGTCTACAAAGAGGAGGGGCAACCATGGTCAAACAGGACCTTTGACTTATCTTCACATAGGCGGAACTGGTAAAAAGAAAGGAGCCAAGGGCTCCTCCCAAGCCCATGTGACCCCTGAGGAACAGATCTTCAAACGACCTTAAGAGTAAAAATAAATTGGCTTACCTGGGCCAACTGTATGGCCTTAAACACCCAAAAGGAAAGTATAACCAAAGATTAAAGGGGCCAATATAATTTCTTAAGAGTCCGTATGCATAGCTAAGGGCAACATAACAAACAACAATGCCAGATGGGATATACCTTCTTTTGAGTTGTTGGCCAGGGTGGCCAAAGGGATTCCCAGATAGTAACCCAGCATAGAACTGGGAAAATGAACATCAGGCCCCAATCTTATCTAAAGGAATATTGACAACTGATTGCTGCTAGATGAGGAACAGCTGACCCTCCTAAAACAAAGACCTCTAGATAGGCTGACTAGATTCACCAGAAGGGCAAGTAGTGGGGAATGGCTGGGGATGCCGACAAGACAGCAGACAGTATCAGGGATATCAGACCATAAGGGCTCTAGTGGGGTGAGGGAGGCTATGGGAGGGTGCCATATGGGAAGTGGGTGTATAGTTGAACAAGATGGTTTGGGATATTCTGTGTGATACACACACTCAATAAATTTTTTAAAATGTATTATATTTGAGGAGGAAGCATGGAAATTTATGTCATGCTAATAATTAGCAAAGGTGATAAACATTACCATTGAAATCTACCTGATGACTTTATAGATATAAACAGGCACCAAGGATCCAAGTGCAACTGATTATGACTAATAATAATCAGATACATACAGATTAGAGATGCATGTGTCAATATCTCAGAGTTAGTAGCAAAAACAATGAGTCTTTCTGCAAGGAATAATGTATTCTAAAATATTAAGTGGATGGACAAGCACTGGGGATGGCTGGGGGCACCGACAACACAGTGGACAGTAACATGGATGGCAGAGTATATGGGCTTCAGTCAGGGGGCCAAGGGATGGTGCCTTTGGGAAGTGAGTACATAGATGAATAAGATTGTGTGGGATGTTCTGTTTGCTATACATGCCAAAAAAATCAACAAATTAAAGAAAAAGACATATTTGAGGAGGGAGCATAAAAATTTACTTCATATTAATTAGTAGAGGGAAAAACATTACCATTGAAATCTACTTGATGACTTTATATCCATCCTCAGATGCCAAGGATCTCAGAAAGTAACCAACTGTGACTAGTAATCATCAGATATATAGAGAATAGAAACACATGTGCGAACATCTTAATGTCAATTGCATTAAAAATGAATTTTTCTGTATGAAACTGTGTACTTTAATAATGAAATGGAGATCTCTTTTAAAGGTTAAAACATCATTTAATTTTATGTTTTATAGGGTTTATACTGAGTACAATATTGTATAACTGTAAGAATTTAACTGTAAGCCTAAAAATTTACAGCCGATTTTGAAAGAGATGCATCTTAGCTCAGGAAATTGTTATTGAATATGTCAATGCTGTTGTAATGAAATGCTTCTTCTAAGTATGTTGTTATTGAAAAAATAATTTTTTTAAAAAAAGATAGCTGACTGAAGGGTCCAAACAGTCTCTTTCAGAGGCTGTGCCACATGGAATCAAGGCAGGGTACATAGTTGGCTCTTTATGGAATAATGAAGGAACTGAGCTCCACTGAGGAAAACAGATCCACAGGGAACTTTTGACATGGTGCATCATAGTGCATACCTTTAATTCCAGCACTTGGGAGGCAAAGGCACATGAATCTCTGTGAGTTTGAAGCCAACCTGGTTCTACAGAGCGAGTTTCAGACCAGACCATAGTGAAGCCCTGTCAAAAACAAAACTGTAGGACCCTGAGACCCTCCTCAGAGCCCCCACTAATTGCCTTCATAGCTTACTGCTTTAAACATGCCCTGACCCTGCCCCCCTTGCTGCTCCCTCCTCCTCCCCTCTAAGAAACTATAGATTAGGCAAGCCCAGACACAAAACTGCCCTATAAGGAGACTCCTGACCCCACAGGTGACAGTCAGCGCATTCCACAACACTGAGAACAGCACCCACCAATGGAAAACCTCCAGATCTGTACTCTATATGTCCAATCAGTTCAAAATTATGTAGGCGCGCGCGGGCTCCTTAAACCAACCAAAAATGTAACTTCAGAATCCCCCTCCTCCCTTTGTCTAAAACTTATAAAAGACTACACTCTCCCTTACTCCAGGCTCTCAGCAGGGATCCGCTGCATTGGTGAGGTCTGAGAGCCCGAGCTTAAGCCCGAATAAACCATAAACCCTTGCTTTTGCATTTTGGTGTGTTGGGTCCTCGGTGGTCTTTTTGGGCTCCAGTGGACGAGGTATAACAAAAACAAAATAATCACTTGGTGCACTCCAGGAGGGCCCAGAACTGGAATGGAGAGGACTCAGATCTAATAAGCATTTGTGTGCCAAGCACACTACCAATCTACTTGTAATTATGAGATTACACATACTTTAAACCACTAATATAGTATGCCACAGTTAACAAATCTTCTGATTACTGATTCCAATTCTCTTTACCCTGTTTTCCTGACTCAGCTCTTGAATATGGTGATTAGTCTTGGTTATAAACTTGACACACCTGGAAAGAGGACGCCTCAACTGAGGAAATTTCTCCATCACACTAGTCTATGGACATGGCTGTATGGCATTTTAAAAATATTTTATTATTTTTATGTGTATGGGTGTATTGCTTGCATGTATGTCAGTGCACCTGTGACACACAGAGGTCAGAAAATGGCATCAGATCCCCTAGAACTGGAGTTCCAGACAGTTGTTAGCCACTAAGTAGATGCTAGGGCTAGGAACCAAACCTGGGTTCTCTGCAAGAGCAGCCAGTGCTCTTAACTGCTGAGTCATCTCTCTAGCCCCTGAAGGCACATTTCTTGATTGTTGATGTGGGAAAGCCCATCCCATTGTTGGCACTATCACCCCTGGGAAGATAGATGGTCCTGGGTTGTATAAGATAACCAGATGAGGGGCTGGAGAGATGGCTCAGTAGTTAGTATGCTGGCTACTCTTGCAGAGGATTCAGGTTCAGTTCCCAGTACCAACATGGTGGCTAACAACCATCCTTAACTACAGTTCCAAAGGACCTGACTCCTTCTTCTGGCCTCCACAGGCACTGAACACATTAAGTGCACTTACATAAATGCAGACAAAACACTCACCCATATAAAATAAAAATAAATGAAACAAAAACTAAAATAAAAATGCAAGATTGAGCAGTAATTTCATGTCAGCTACATTTAAGAAAGAAAGAAGGAAGGAAAGAAGGAACAAAGGGAGGGAGGGAGGGAGGAAGGAAGGAAGGAAGGAAGGAAGGAAGGAAGGAAGGAAGGAAGGAAGGAAGGAAGGAAGGAAGGAAGGGAGGGAAGCAAGCCTGAGCAAGCCAGAGCAAGCAAGCCAGCAAGCACTGTTCCTCCATGGTCTCTGCTTCAGTTCCTGCCTCCAGGTTCCTGTTTCGGCATCCCTTGATGATGGACTGTAACCTGCAACCCAAATAAACTCTTTCCTGCTCCAAGTTGGTTTTGGTCTGTGTTTTATCACAGCAACAGAGAAGCAAACTACATGAGAGACTAGGCCCCTCACATACCTGTCACTAGGGCATGATAACCAGACACTTTTTTAGGACAATCTAGACTGCATGGTATTTTCAAGTGGTGAGCCCTCTGTTCTAATATTTCTCTTTTGAGGGATTTACCCAAAGGAGGGGAGATAAAAATTAAAGCAGCAAAAATATAAGAGTATGCATATCCATCAACATGTGACAGTGCTGAAAACTTGAAAAACTAAATCACCAGTATGATATTGTTATGAAAAATCATGTAATATGATTCAGCTTTTAAAATATTATGTTGACATGGAACAAATATATTATGCTGAAAAGCAAGTTGTAAAACAATATCAAGAATAAGTTCAACTGTAGAAAATGTATTTGCCTAGAAATAGTCTTGGCGGATAAACACTAAAATGTTTGTATCTATGGGATTAATGTGATGTCTTTTTTTATGTTATTCCCAAAGTTTTACAAGGAGTATTTTATAATTCTGTTATTGAAACACATAATTACTAAGCTAAAAAAATTAAACCAATTTCCAAAAAAATGCTGCTTCTTTCTGAAAAGCAAACATTAAACTCCAAAATAGAAACATGACAAACTGTCCCTGCCATCTTGCCAGAAACACAACAAAATGATTTCTAAGATCTCAACATGCACTTTGTAATTGGTCAGTATCATAGCTTGAACAAAAGTACCATTGTAGGAATTAACAGCAATGAGCCAGGTGTCCTTGAAGACAAGTGCTGCCATACTTTGGACGTGGAATGTTTCTCACAGGCTGATGCTTTAAAGGCTTGTTCACCAGTCTGTGGAGCTATTGAAAGCAAATGGAAATTTAGGAGTGGGGCCTTGTGAGAGAAAGGTCATTGGGAGCTGTCCTTGAATGGGATATTGGGGCCCATCCCCCTCTGCTTTGCTCCACAGCCTGTGAGGTAAGCAGCTTTGCTTCCCATGATGGTCTACCTTACCACAGGCTTCAAAACAAGAGAGCCCAGTGATCATGGTCTGAAAACTCCTGAAACCATGAGTCAAAATAGATCCTTCTACCATGGGCATGGTGGCCATACTTTTAATCCCAGCAGAGGCAGGTGGAGCTCTGTGAGTTGGAGGCCAGCCTGGTCTACATTGTGAGTTCCAGGCTAGCCAGGGCTACATAGTGAGACTCTGTCTCAAAATAAAATTAAGCCAAAATAAATTCTTCTTTTTAGGTGTTTACAGTGTGTGTGTCACAGTGATGGAAAGCTAGCCAAAATAGGCTTCAAGGTGACCCCGAGTGGTTGGGGCAGGTGGAGCATGGCATGAGTCTTGCTAGCAGAAGAAACCACTGCCTGGCATGGGTTTCCCGGCAGCATATGGGTTTCCCTGCAGCCATGACCCTGCTGTCACAAAGGCAACCCCCAGCTAGTACAGGCACCTTCTACCCTTGTGGAATGTTGACAGGAATGGCCAGCTCTGCATGTGTACTCACTGTACAGGGAGCTCAATGAATCACATGACAGATTTCACTAATAGACAGGACTGTTAGAGATGTGCTTCACAATATGCTGAACAACTGAGTTCTTACTGAATTTGAAAATAATGGAAGTATCTAAAGACACAGACTATCTACTAATATCAAACTACTGAGTTTCCATGACCTTTTCATCTCCAGAAACTGTTAAAAACTTTCTCTGAAATCAAATGACTTGCAGGGCAAAAGATAATTTGAAACTTTTCTATTTTCAGAAGACATTTGGTATCTGAACAGTGAAACCTGACTAGTTTTAATGGCCAAGTAATTATATGTACAAATGAAGTGAGCCTTCCACAATAATTAAGGATTACCAATTTCCAAGACAGCTTCCAGCTTTAACTAGGAAAATCTTGTTCATTTGGTCAGAAATTCAATATATACGACATTCATATAGTCTTTGGGGGTTTGTTTTGATTTTCTTTAGACATTTCATTGTAGTCCAGGCTGGCCTCAGCTAACTCACAGCAATCATCCTGCCTCGGCCTCCTAAGTGTGAACCACTACATACATCTTAATAGTACTTTAATATAAAAGAACCAATTTGCTCATCAATTTCCCTCCAAGTCATATTGTAGGAGAGAAAAACCACAGAGGACAAGCCAGCCTTCGGGTTGCTTAGACAGTGCATTGTAGTCCAGGCTGGCCTCAGCTAACTCACAGCAATCATCCTGCCTCGGCCTCCTAAGTGTGAACCACTACATACATCTTAATAGTACTTTAATATAAAAGAACCAATTTGCTCATCAATTTCCCTCCAAGTCATATTGTAGGAGAGAAAAACCACAGAGGACAAGCCAGCCTTCGGGTTGCAACAGCAAGAGGTTTATTTAGTACACAGGTACCTGTGGGCACAAAGTCTCCTCGGAGGACTTGCGCGCCTCAGGTCGGGTTTGTGGAACTTTTATAGAGCAGAAGCGGGATACAGAAGCAGAAACGCAGTTATTGGTTAATTTAAACTATTACAAAATGCTACGGGGAGAGCGGGAAGCTTACTTATCAGTAAGCCAGATGTCTCAACCATAAAACTTACTTATCAGTAAGCCAGATGTCTCGGCCATAAAGCTTACTTATCAGTAAGCCAGATGTCTCGGCCATAAAACTTACTTATCGGTAAGTTGGAATTCTTGACCGGTACGCGACCTGCCTGAGAGACTTCATGGCGCCTGACTTTTATTTTTCACTGTGTGACAGATGCTTTGCTGCAACAGCTTGTCTTCTCCTCCCTGAGGAGTAATGAGATGGAGTCTTCAAGAGTACAGTGCTCCATAAGGAGACTCCCTCCCCCAAACCCCAGGAGACATCCAAAGCAACACATGTAAAATGATCACACAAAATATAAGACACAGGAAAAATCAAGGCAATGTGAGTTCTCTGAGACACTAACTCCTCCACTACAGAATGTACAGACACTGAAATGACAGAAATGACAGATGAAAATTTCCTGTAAAAATAATTATAATTATCAACAAGCAGTTGAATCTAATTCAGGGCCTAGAAAGGAAAGTCAGTAGCACAGGGAAAAAAAACCAAACAAAAAACCCCAGCAAAACAGATGAGAAAATCAGCCACGTGGAAGAAAATTTCAGCGAAGAAATTGAGATTGAAAAATGAATA
>NW_008329320.1:750005-757444 GCF_000622305.1 Nannospalax galili
GTGGAGATGCCCCCACAATAAAACTTACTTATCAGGGGGCCAGATGTCCCAGCCATAAAACTTACTTATCAGGAGGCCAGATGTCTCAGCCATAAAACTTACTTATCAGGGAGTTGGAATTCCTGACCGGTATGTGACCTGCCTGAGAGACTTCATGGTTCCTGACTTTTATAATTTTTAATTTTTTTTTCAATATTACAGTTTAGATTATTTAAAAAACCAAAGTAAATAAATCAAACAAGGAAAACATAAGACTTCTGAAAATGAGTAAAAGCCAGCAGCTACTGAAGGCCTACTGTGTGTCCAGGCACTGTGTTTATACTTCAGACTACAATCTTTTAGACTGGTCTTATCTTTTTCAAAGATTAAAAAGGTGACTTAGTTTAACTGACCTGCACACAATTATAGTTAACAACAGCAGTGGAATCCAACCTAAGATCTCTCAGTTAAAGGCCCATGTACACACCTTGTTTCCGTTTAAAACTATACCTGTAGCGGGGTGTAGTGGTGCATGCCCTTAATCCCAGCACTCTGGAGGCAGAGGCAGGTGGAGCTCTGTGAGTTCCAGGCCAGCTGGAGCTACAGGGAGAACCTGTCTCAAAAAGATTGGGAAAAAAAATCAAAACAAAAAACTATACCTGTAATTTGTATAACTGTGCACATTTAAATATGAATTCATAAGGAGTGAGGTATAAGGGTCATAGTTCTGTAGATCAGCCCTAGTGACAACTCGCGATCCCAGGTGTGTTCCGAGGGGTACATGTTCCTCCGAGGAGCAGGGCCTGCTGTGGAGAATTGGCTGTGGAGAGTTAGCTGCTGAGGGGACAGGTGTTGGTGCCATCTTGGCAGCAGCAGCTCCGGAAAAAAAAAAAAAAAATGGCCTGGTGTCTCACCCAAGTGGATGCAAGAAGGGGCATTTACCAACCTGGGGCAAGGCCACTGGTCCACAAGGCATGGGTGGGGTGTGGAAGCAATCTGGAATGGCAGGCCACTGAGCCACAGAGCAGAATGGGGCACTGGGTGTTCATCTTTTGCAGGGCGGGTGTTCACCTTTGTAAGTTACTCCATTTCCCTTACCCAGGATATAAACTATGAAAAATTCATATAAAGATGTGTTATATGGTTTGTCTTATAGTGCCAGGAGCAAGGGACCCTAAGAGAACTCAGGAGACAAACTGGTGCAGCTGGCAGGATGGCGCTGGAAATGACAAACCTGGGAGTTTGGGAAAAACAAGGGAGCTGATGGCGGTGCTGACATGGATCTTACAATGGATTACAAAATATGTAAGTAAAAAGGGACCAGCCACACAGAAGCGTGGGCCACAGCTGTGTGGTAAATGTGGGGAAATAGCCCAGTTGCGGTTATAGAAAGACTAGAAAAACTTTTACAGGCCTGGGACACAAGCAGAGAACCCAGAGGGGGCGTGGTCACTTTGCATAATAAAAGACTTGCCCAAGGCAGGGAAAGCTGAAAAGGCTAGGAAGGTACTAGCAGATTCAGTTGCAGAACTTCAGAAAAAAAACAGGACATTTCACTTGTGTAAGGTCCAAGGACTTGGGGGGGGGGGGACGGGACAGATAATAATGAAAAAGCAAACAACCTAAAAATGGAAGTGGCTAAGGCTGCCCCTCAGATTCAGTCTTTGATACAGAAAGGAAAGGAAGCTAGCAGTACCATATCTAGGAAATACTCCATACTGGAACTGTTAAAACTAAGAAAAACTTTTTTTTTTGAGACAGGGTCTCTCTGTAGCCCCAGCTGTCCTGGAACTCACTATGTAGACCAGGCTGGCCTTGAACTCACAGAGATCCACCTGACTCTGCTTCCCGAGTGCTGGGAGTAAAGGCCTGCACCACCACACCCAGCCCTAAACTTACATGCAAGCAATCAAAGATCCCCTCACCACATGGTTCGTGAGGGTATGGGACATGGGAGAAAATAACAGTCTAGGTCCTTCAGAAGCTTCACAGCTGAGTTATATAACCACCTGCTCATCCTTGAGATACAGGCTGTTCAACCTAGGCCAATGCAGGGGGAGCAGTCCTTAATGGGATGGCTGGTTGAAGGCATTAAAGATACATAGTTATCACCAAAGGAAACTTCCATAATTAACAGAGGCTGGAGGACTATAAAGGAGGGACAGGCAATACTGAGAGAATTAGGTATGAGAAAAGCAATAATATGATGCCCAGTTCACTGGGCCAGATAAAACTGTGTTCACCAGAAATATAAAGGAAAGCTTAATTCAACTGGGACCTCAAGAATGGTATGGAGCATTAATGGTTTTGCTAAGCCCTTTAGTAGGACAGGATCTTTGTAAAGTGAGGCTTTAGCAGATCTAAGTGACTCTAACCAATGTGTGAAACGTGTCTATAGAATAACAGAACACCCTACAAGAGATATAAAAAGACCAGACAGAAGAAATGTCCATTTGGGTTACTCAAAGACAAATGTGGCAAGACTTATGTCGAGCCCAAATTCCCAAAGAAAAAATTGATGGAAAACCAAATTCGGTACTAAGGAGTTTCTGGAAGACTTTAAAAACCAGAAGAACAGTCAGGCGTGGTGGCGCACGCCTTTAATCCCAGCACTTGGGCGGCAGAAGCAGACAGAGCTCTGTGAGTTCAAGGCCAGCCTGGTCTACATAGTGAGTTTCAGGTCAACTGGGGCTACAAGGAGACCCTGTCTCAAAAAGACCAAAAACAAACAAAAAAACCCAGAACAGTTTTTAAAAGGCATTCAAAGGATAAAAACTGACCCACAGGTGGTTAAGAATCCCCAAAGATTAAATAAAGTGCATTTCTCTCCTGATAAAGGCTATACTAGGAGTGGAGGCAGTTTTTCCCACCAAGGCCTGCCCCCAGCAGCCAGGATGATCAATGGAGAGATGACAGATATAGCTACATTCAGGAGGTAGACACAGGGCCTGCTGGAACCAGGGAACCAACAGCAGGGACAAGAGAAACCCCCTGCCTCCTTAGCCTGGTACAGGGTCAGGCAACTGGAGCCAACACCTGTAAGTGTATCAAAGATAAAAGAGACTTCATGCAAGAGTCCCAGAATGTGGACTGACTCCCAAGGGATAACTAAAGATAGTAAAGAGTTAACCAAATTAATGCCTCTTACTCATGCTATGGTACCTAACAAAGATCTATGGAAAAAAAAGTAATACCAATGTATAAAACTTTTCCATGCTGTGTTAGACCTTGTCTATGATTGATTTAATATATGATGTTAACCTTCTTTTGAGTGCTTTACAGATGTGAAACCCATTTGAAAGATACCTGAAGAAACAAAGGACAGCTATAGATGTAAGATTATTGGGAGTTTTATGGTTGGGTAAGATAAAAACAGGCTCCCTGGGGCTGGAGGGATGGCTCACTGGTTAAGAACACTGGTTGTTCTTGCAGAAGACCTAGGTTTGAATCCCAGCACCCACATGGCAGCTAACAACTGTCTGTAACTCCAGACTCAGGGTATCCAACAGCCTCTTCTGACCTCTGTGGGCATTGCACGACATGGGTGCACTTGCCTACACGCAGGCAATACACGCATACACATAAAATTTAAAAATAAAATCTAAGAAAAACAGAGGCTCCCAAACTATACAACTGTTAAGAAAATCTACCAAACCAGGGGTGGGTTGCCCCCCTATGAGCTGTTGGTCAAAGAGAGATCCTAGAGGTCCTCAAAATCACCAAGGCTATTGCCACTAATGTCAGTTGTACATTAGAAAGGTCAGTAAGGCCATGTTGCCAAAGACACTGCATGATGTGAGCATAGGAGGAAAAGAAGAGATGGAGCCGAGACTAAGCCAAAAACTCCATTGCCACTGGATGGATGACATTCATAGTGCCCAAACTCGCTATGCAGATGGTTGGGGAAGAAAGGATCACTTATGATTCTACTCAACAATGGACCCCGCGTGCTGCACACTGTAGACATACCAAGCAATGCCTTTAAGTGCAATAATGGCTCGACTAACATACGTACAACTCACAAATTTCTAATTGGATAAGGTCCGCTCCTAGAGGTGGAACACACATCTGGTGCCGTAGACCAGGCCAACCCCGTGTCGAGAAATGTTACAGGCCCTAGCAGGGAAGCCATTACAAATATACTGTTTAATGAATATAGTACACCTACTAGGATATCCTCTAGGCATTTGTATTTACATTCATGTTTGTTTAAATGTGTCTACTTCCTTCCATTTGTCTTTATAGTAGAAGAAACACCACTGAGATAGATCAATGACCACTGCTTGAAGACAAATAATGGGGAGGGCCAAGAAGTCACTATCTTGCCATGATACAAGAGAGATCACCCTACATCTGCCACCCCTCCAAGGCTCAGGGACCTTAGTGGAAGATTGGTGGAAAGATTGTAAGAGCCGGAGGAAGGGGTAGAGTGTGTCCCGAGGGGTACATGTTGCACTGAGGGGCGGGGCCTGCTGTGCAGAATTGGCTGCTGAGAGCAGTGGAGGGGAGGAGCACTAGTGCCATCTTGGCAATGGCAGCTCAGAAAAAAAAAAAATGGCCCTGGTGTCTCACCTGAGTGGATGCAAGAGAGGGCATTTACCTACCTGGGGTGAGACTGCCAGTCCATGAGGCATGGATGAAAACTAACAGAGACTGTGGGTGGGGCGCAGAAGCAATCTGGAATGGCAGACCACCAAGCCACAGAGCAGAATGGGGTATCAGATGTTCACCTTTGAAAGTTACTCCATTTCCCCCACCCAGGATTATAAACTATGAAAAATTCAGATAAAGGTATGTTATATGGTTTGCCTAATAGCACCAGGAGCAATGGACCCTAAGAGAACTTGCAAGACACCAGGTCAGGGCCAGAGCTCCCGTCCTCACCTCTGAATAAGGACACGACTTTAAGAACATGATCCAAAAACTACTCAGATCAGCAACCAAAACTAACAGTGAGCTGCAAGGCAGGCTAGGGAGGTAATCCTTAGACTCTGGACAGCTTTGTGCTAACCACTGCAAACCACACTTACAAAAAGGAAAAGGTACATTAAAAGACAAGAGGCTCTGCCACAGTGAATTTATGGAATATGTCAGGAATATTAACTTAAACCCTTTTATTTTCCACTTTAAGTACACATCCTGCTACTGATGTGAAAAAGTAATATTTTTCTGGATATCTGAAGTCTTTCTGCGAAAACCAGAGCAGCAAGTCCCCATGGAGCCCACATCTAGAATTAGCAATCACTCATAATTTTCTTCAGATTAAAGACCCAATGAGGTCCTTTTTATAGACTTGCCCAGTTCCACTCCCATTCTGGCTGTCTTTCTTATTAACGGGAAGTTGATGGCTATGCAAATAGCAGCCAGCAATAGTGTTAGGATTCCAAATAGCAGCAGTTTCCCCCCTTCCCCAACAGGGACCTCACCTTGACCTTTGAAGTCAAGGGAAACAAACTCTGCTGAGAAGCAGCCTGCCTCTCCTCTGATCTCCAAAGATAAGATAAGCAGATTTTACCTGATAACCAGAGATTTTAGAAGTTGTTTATCATAACAGCTTTTCTCTTATCTTAAGAGGGAAAAAGTAAACACTTCCAGACTCTAATCCTATCTGCTTTTCCTGCTTCCCCCTCCCTGATTTCTCCCTCAAACATTCCCCCTTCTACACCCTAAAGCCCCCGTGGGCTATCTTTCCCTGACATCTTTCCTTTCCCTGACATCTCTCCCTTCCCTGACATCTTTCCCTTCACTGCCCTTCACTGACATCTTTCCCTTCCCCGAGGGAAAGGTGCCCCGTGCGAAATAAATCTGTATCCCGCTGAGAATTCCATCTGTGCCTCGGTGCCTCCTCCATTCGCGCCACTCGCTCTCTCCAACATTCCTACCTATCAGAAGGCAGACAAGCTTACTCTGTCCAAGCAAAAGTACCAGCTTATGGCTGCAGTCCTAAGGGCTCCTCCCAAAAACACTTCTAACACCAATGGGGCCCAACGACATCCGCCAGGACCCTGCTTCAAGTGCGGAGCGACTGGACATTGGGTAAGACAATGCCCTAACCCACGGCCACCACCCAGACCCTGTCCTTCCTGTGGGCAACAAGGTCACTGGAGAGTTGATTGTCCTTCTTTGCAATGCCACAGAAGGCCACTCACCTCCCAGACCCAGCCTCATTTACAGGGTTCAGTGAACGACCTTCTAGGCCTGGTGGCTGAAAACTGACGACGCCCTGGCTTCTCGGCCCCCACCGCTTCTATGATTATTACAATGGAGGAACCCAGGGTTTCAGCCATGGTGGTGGGTAAGATTATTAATTTCATTATTGACACTGGCACTTCATGGTCAGTTCTCCCTTCCTACTCTGGTAAAGTTTTTCTCTCACAGATCTCTGTGGTGGGGGTTGATGGGAAGCCTCACAACCCCAAATCAACAGGACCCTTAGCCTGTGTATTCTGGAAGGTGCCTTTAACTCACTCCTTCCTGGTTATGCCCACCTGCCCAACCCCCCTACTTGGCAGGGATCTCATGCAAAAGCTCTCCCTTTCTATTTCTCTCCCATTCTCCACACTCTTTCTCCTTTCCCCTGTACCTTCTCCTCCCCAAGCCAGATCTTTTCCCCTTCCCCCCACTGAAGTAAATCCCAAGGTCTGGGACACCTCAGCCCCAGGACTAGCCTTTCATCACATTCCTATCCTCATTCTCTTGAAGGACCCTGACACTGGGATGTCTTCCCAACTAACCTGGACTGTCCTGCCCCAGAGAGCTATGAAAGTCTTAGATCAGACACGCAGCATGGCCATGAAGCAGCTTCAAAGCTTCAATGCCTCCCGCAGCTTCTCTTGGGACCACATTCTCACTTTATCGTTAATCTCCTGAGAAACTTCTCTGATACTAATGTCTCCACTTGCTTTCTCTGTGCCCCCCTGCAGGACTTACTTTTCGTCCCTCTCCTAGTTTACAATGTTAACAGGCAACAACTCAGTGTTCTCAGGAACTTCTAGTACACGGACCCATGCCTGCCCCTCCCCTTTTTCTTAACAAAACAGAGTGTTGGACTCCACAAACCTCTAATTGTCCACACTCATCAAGCCGAAATGTCACAATTAAGGAAGATACTGCTCTAACCTCGGGACTGCTCTTTCTCTGTTCTTCCAAAATATACTCCTGCATCTCTCCACAGATTGAGGACACCTGTGCTCCAGTCATTCTCATTTCCAAACTAACTGTATACACACCAGGAGAGGTGTATGATGTCTTATCCACAGGGACAGAAGGAACCAGAAAAAAGAGGTCAGCCACCTTGGCAGTCCTGGTAGGAGTTAGCCTGGTGGCATCAGTGGCAGCCACAGGACTCACAGCCAGAGGCTTGGGACACACGCTGATCTCAACCCAGCATCTTTCTCAAGAAATAGAAGATCTCAGACAGGAGCTCACTTCAACAGTGGAAACTACAGCCCAGTCAATCC
>NW_008329320.1:758094-762627 GCF_000622305.1 Nannospalax galili
CAGACCCTAATCCTACCTGCTTTTCCTGCTTCCCCCTCCCTGATTTCTCCCTCAAACATTCCCCCTTCTATACCCTAAAGCCCCCATATATAAAGTCCCAGCTCACAGCCCGTGGGCTGACATCTTTCCCTGACATCTTTCCTTTCCCTGACATCTTTCCCTTCCCTGCCCTTCCCTGCCATCTTTCCCTTCCCTGACATCTTTCCCTTCCCTGCCCTTCGCTGACATCTTTCCCTTCCCTTCCCTGACATCTTTCCCTTCCCCGAGGGAAAGGTGCCCCGTGCGAAATAAAGCTGTATCCTGCTGAGAATTCCATCTGTGCCTCGGTGCCTCATCCATCCGCTCATGCTCTCCATCCGCGCTCGCTCTCTCTCCAACATTTTTATCTATCAAATAGTATTTTTAATATTTTATTATTTTTTATCTTATGAGTGTACTGCCTGCGTGTGTGCATGCACACCCGAGTCATGCAATTCCCGCAGAGGTCAAAAGAGGGCATTGAATTCCCTGGAACTGGAGTTATGGACAGTTGTTAGCCACCATGTGGGTACTGGGAATTGAACCCATGTCCTCTGCAAGAGCAGTCAGAGCTCTCAACTGATGAGGCATCTCTCCAGCTCCATAATAGTATTTTTTAAAAACTGTGTAGTGGCACACATGCCATCTTCCTCAACAAATTATATTCATTTGACATTTTTTCCAGGGCTAGCTATTCAGATGACAGATTCCAAGTTCATTCTTATTGGCTGACTGCTAGCCATCTTACAAATAGACCACCCTTAACCTTTTCTTGTTTATAGCATCTGAGTTATTTCTAACTTTTCCTAGGTACACAAAATCCATCTGTGAGCACCCTTGCAACATCCAGCTATTAGCACTTCTTAGAAGCCTATGCTTTTGCTCTGTGTACACACTAAACCGTAAGGATCTAGGTATATACAGAGAACTGGTTAGTCAAAAGATATGCATGGTTTCAACCTTTTAGACATCACCAAACTGAATACATTTTGCTTTATTATTTTTACACATTATGAGTGTATTACCTGCATGTAAGTGCACCCATGCCATGCAGTGCCTATGGAGGTCAGAAGAAGGCACTGGATCCCCTGGAACTGAAGTTACAGACAATTGTTAGCTGCCATGTGGGTGCTGGGAACTGAACCTGGGTCTTCTGCAAGAACAGCCAGTGATCTTAACCGCTGAGCTACCTCTCCAGCCCCCATACTTCACTTTCAAAGTAGTGAATATGTCCTCATTTCTCAATAATAAACATTTCATTTTGTGAGAATCTGATCTTTGGCCCACCTCTAAGCATGAATTGTTACATTTTTCTAATTATCAGTGACAATGATCATCTTTTCACATTTTTAACTATCCAAGCATTTTTTGTTTATGTATTTACCCGTTTTTCAAATGGCACAATTCTAAGTGTAATTTGAGGGCACTGAGCATTCTTTTTAAGAACCATTGAGGGAAACTTGAAGGTACCTTCTTTTTCAATTATCAACATGAGACTGAATTATCTTCTTATATTTTAACAAAATATACAACAGTCTGAATACAAAAGCAGGTATGGAGTCCCAGTTTTCTAAGCTAAACATGTAAGAGATTTAAAAATTCTAAATAATGCTATTCTTATTAAACCTTTGTTTTATACTATTTTCCATAATTAGCATGCATTATCAATAAATTAACACTTAAAATTTTCTCACTTTTAAAAGTAGTAAATATCAATAGCTAAAACCCACAAAAACTCTTTGGGTTCTCAATTTGTAACTTTGTAGAAAAGGCCTTGGGACCAAAAGGTTTGAGAACTGCCATTCCAGTGCATGGCTGTCATCTTCTTTTAAGACAGGGTCTCTCTTTAGCCCCAGAGATCTACCTGTCTCTCCTCACCACCCGACCCCAAGTGCTGGGATTAAAGGCGTGTGCCACCATGTTCTGTTTCTTATGTTCTGGCATTTTTTTCTATCTTATTTTAAATAAAGCCACCCCTTTTATAAAATCATGAAGATCTTATAGACTCTCATTTAAAAGATGTGGTTTTTTTTTAAATTAGGTCTTTAATTCATTTAGTTTATACTGGGGAACGGTTATAAGAAGCTACTATGTTCTTACTCTAAAGATAGCATAGGCACAGTCTGACAGGAATCATTTATATACAGTGACTACTTCTGGGCTCTAGATTTTCATCATGGACTTACTGACCTATATTGGCATCAACCACACATTGCTTTAACTAACAGAGTCTTTGATAGTGACAGGACAAGTTCACCCAGCGTATTCTTCAATATTATCTTGACTCAGCTAGCCACAGTGAGACATGCCTGCAACCCCAAAACTAAGGAGGCTGAAACAAGAAATTGTGGGTCCAAAGCTCAATCATAAGACTTTGCCTCAAAAAATTAAGCCATTCTTCTTAAAAAGCATTCTTATCCATGTGCTGAGGTAGTATATATCTGTAATCCTTGCACTTGGGAAGACAAAATGATTGCGTTTGAGCCAAATTCAAAAATTTTCCCCAATATGGCATAGTTTTTTCAACGTGATACAGTCTAGGAACCTGTCACATCACTGCCTTGGTAGTGCCCTAATCAGGTGTGGCTGTGGAACTATCTTCCTAGGCTCGGCTTCCTCTTCTCTAGAGTAAGGAAACTGACAATTACCTCTATTTTTCCTCTCCATTCTGTAATTTTACCATGAAAACATTAAGCAAATTTAACTGATAACCCAGTGGAGATTCATAAGCATTATATAAAATGAAAAACTGAACTTGTACTGCACAAATAACAGTTAAGAACTTGTCCACAGGATCAAAAGGTTCTATTTATTGTTTTATATTAAGGGTCAGAACTACACCTTAACACAGAACATTCCAAAGTGTAAGAGCGCTCTAAAACGAAACAACAGTTCTAAGGATTTTGTTTCCTGGGCCTGCAACATGGCTCAGCAGGTAAAGGTGCTTGCAACCAAGTCTAATGATCTAAGTTCCAGGTCCCACATTGTGAAGGACAGAACTGACTCCCACAAATTGTCCTCTGACCTCCACGCATGCACCATGGCATGCATGAGCCCATGTACCTACACACATGTGCAATAAACAGAATTTAAAAAGAATTTTAAAAAATAATTTCCTTCTCCTTGTTCCCTGCCTAGGACTTGTAATGCTAATAACTACTGTCTACTTCTCCCTCAAATCTCTTTCCATGTTATCAGTCAAGGGCTTCCTTTCCCCTCTACATCTGGCAATTATATAAATAAAACCACAGACACACTTTTGGGGTCTTTTGTATTTATTTTTGATGGTGAGGTGCATGCGGAGGTCAGAGGGCAACTTGCAGGAGCCTGTTCTCTCCCTGTACCATGTGGGTTCTGGGGATGGAACTCAGGTTGTTTAGTAGCAAGTCCCTTTACCCACTGAGCCATCTTGCTGGCCCCATTTGGGGGGTCTCCCACTGGAGAGGTATCCAAACTGCCATGCCCAATGCCCCCATTCAGCTGTAAGAAGACAGAGCTGTTATCACCCAACTCCCTAATGGCAGTTAGGATTACCTCTTCAGATGGGAATAATGAAAACAGGAGACAGAAAGTGGCCAGGCAGGCAGTTTAGAATAAGCATTCTCTCTCTCTCTCTCTCTCTCTCTCTCTCTCTCTCTCTCTCTCTCACACACACACACACACACACACACACACACACAAAGTAACCAGCTTATTTGCTAAAAGCCAAAATGTTCTTGGGCTTCTTGGCATCTTCATGGTAGAGACCTAGCATTCCAGTAGTGCAGGTCAATCACCTGGACAAAGGCCCACCTATAAGGAAGGCAGATTCATAAACCAAGCTAAAGAGATGGGCAACGTAATTAGTCCCTTAATGATATTGTACTTTTCCTTCCCAGAATCCCCACCGCTAGTGCAGTAGCTTACCAGGCCAGAGATACATAGCTTCCTGTCTGTTTGCTTTTCTAAACTCTTCAGAAAAGTGTGACCCCTCTTTTTCTTCTCTTTTTGTAAGCAATGCTTTTCCTAACACTGTGGGCTTCCCCAATATTTTGGTCTTACTCTTTCCCTAAAGCTCCCCTTTCTCTCACGTGGCTGCTAGTCTTAAAACAGCAGGGCTTTTATTTTCATTCTCTCTCCACTCTCTCAGGCAGCTACTGAGATTCACAGCTTGCCTATCTTAGGTTTCTTCGGGTTTTTGTTTTTTTGGTCTTTTTAAGACAGGGTCTCCTCATAGCCCCATGTAGCCCCAACTGGCCTGAAACTTCTTATGTAAACCAGGCTGGCCTGCTCAAATAAGATCCGCCTGCCTCTGCCTCCAATGTGCTGAGTTTAAAGGTATGGGCCACTGACCTGACCACGGGGTTTTCTTTTAAAAATTGTCCTTAATCTTAAAAAAAAAAAAAGAAAAAAAAAAAAAAAAACTTTTTTTTTCATATTAATACAAAAATTTAAAAAACTACAAAAATCGTTTCACAGCTTAGAATTCAAGGGGGAAAAACATAAAAAAAAAAAACAACACACAATATCCCAAAA
>NW_008329320.1:762825-766340 GCF_000622305.1 Nannospalax galili
AAATAATTTCAGAGACTAACTACATCGTTTCCCATCTGGAAATTCAGTGAGGAAGAACTTAAAAACAAAAAAACCCCTACAATTTCCTAATAAAATCATTCTATAAATCTTAAGACACCAGAATACAGATTTTACCTCACTTTACCTCACTAGCCATCCAGAGAACATGTAGTACTGTAACTGATGTTCACTAACTCATACATGGCTCTGTCTTTTCTCCTTTGTAATCATGATCAGGAATTATCAAAACACTTGACTAGGATTAAGGGTACTGCTTCTATTCTGAAACATAGAAAACCAAAATGGATTTTATCAAGAAGCCTAAATTAGATGAAGAAAATGGGATTCCCTGAGCTTTCCCCTCCAGAGTGCACCAACACCATCTGTTCACACCTGAGCTACCTTTAATCAAGACAGGTAGCCACTACTGATCTTTAATGAGATGGGGTAAAGTGCTCCAATGTTTTAGAATATTTTGCCTCAGACAAACGAAATGAAGTGTCTGTGATACACCAAAAATATTATCTTTGAGACAGTATTTTTTTCTCTTCAGAAGTGGATTTCTGAGGCAAATTACTATAAACCTATGCTGAGTGCAGCAACACACACCTGTAATCCCAGTACTTGGGTGATGGAGGCAGAGGATTAAGACTTCAAAGAGCCTCCACTGCATATCCAGTTTGAGCCCAGCCTGGGCAACAGATTTAGTTTTCTAAAAAATGGATAGGTGTGATGAATCTTATCTGTGATCACAGCACTCTGGAGGCTAAGGTAGAAGGATTGGCACAAATCTGAGGCCAGCCTGAGTTTTAGGTCAGCCTGGGCTGTAGAGTGACACCCTGACCCAAAAACAAATAAACAAAAAACCCCATAAACTTACAAGTATCTCTTAATGTACAATTAATTCAATGTCCACATTTCTCTGCAAATATTTTAACTGAAAAGTGTTTAGCTCACTTAAATGCAACATTTCATAGAAAACATTTGTATTTAAAAGTACTTTCATATAAACTACTTTATTTGACCTTCATAATGATCCTCAACAAGTAAACAATATTGGGCTAAGAATTGTATTGGAGACAAGGAAAACGGAGATCTTGAAAAGTAAGGTGATTTGTTTACATCACACAAGATTAGATGAGGTCAAATGGATAGAGCTTGGATGGTACAGTGCTTGCCTAGCATGTACTGGGTTTAATCCTCTGTACCACATAAAAACTGGATGTGATGGTACATGCCTATAATCTCAGCATTCAGGGGGTGGAGGCAGGAAAATCACAAGTTTGGTCATCTTCAGCTACTAAGGACTTCAAGGCTAACCTGGATCTTATGAACCTATTTCAAAAAATAAATGAGACCGCCTGACTTACAACCACAACTGTGAAAACCATTTGAAAATGAAGGTTGATAATTCTGTCAATCTGAAAATTTACAAGTAACTCCAATCAATGCTCACATGAAGCAGAAACAAATTTAGCACCTACGCAATCAGGAAAAGGAGAGCAAAGACATTCTGAAGGGCATTTGCAGGACACTTCCAAAATGACTTCCAATTTCTTACTATGTAACAGCATGTGGCTTACATGTCATCTTGCTCATTAATATTCCTGTTCATAATTATGATTATTCCATCAGATCAGAAAGGAAGAAAATATTCAGCAGAAGGCTGAGATCAGAAGATACAAAACTGGTCAAGGAGAGAAAGAAGAATGTTGAGAACACTTTAGTGATAGCCATTAGTGAGAAAAAGAAAAGACAAATCTTTAAAAGGAAAAGAATTCGAAGTTCAAATATGTATTTGTTTTGTGTGTGTGTGTGTGTGCGTGTGTGCGTGTGTGTGTGTATGTCCATGTGGGTGAATGTGTGTGCTTGTGCAAAAGAAGGCCAGAGGTCAACCTGAGGTGTCACTTCCTCTGGAGCAGTCTACTTGTTTTTTGAGGCAGGGCCTCACTGACCTGGGATTAGGTTAGACTGGCAGGCCAGCAAGCTCCAGGGATTAGGTATCTGTCTCACCTCCCCCTGTACTGAGATTACATGTGTGCATCACCATGCCCAGCTTTATGTGAGCTCTGGGGATCAAACTCAGGTTCTCAAACTTATATGGCAAGTACTTAACTGCCTGAGCCATCACTCCAGCCCCAATGATCCAGATTACCAATACATTTTATTTAAAAGGCTAGTATTAGAAAATACTTTGTCACTGAAGATTCTAAGTATTTTAGCCCTTATCTATGACTGAAGAGCTATTCTTTTGAAGATTTAAGGCTATAACAGAAATCTCATTAAATAGAAAGTACACATCTCAAACTAATGAGTTTAAAGTTCCTCTCAAAAGTAATTTAAAGAACTGCCTATTTTTAAAATCTAGCCTGGAACTCACAATGTAGACCAGGCACACCTCAATCTCACAGACCATGGCCTGCCTCTGCACCAGAAGTGCTTTAGGTGTGTGCCATCATGCCTGACCATCCTTGCATCTCTTGATGTACAAGATCATACTCAGTTATAATGATTCTCGATTCTCTGTATTTCTTTTAGCATTCAAAACTGTTATAGAATAGATATTTCTCAAGTATCACCTGTACTATAAACTCTTAAAATTTTTTGGCTGGGCCTGATAGCATATGCCTTTGATCACAGCACTCTGGAGGCAGAGACGGGCCAATTTCTGAGTTAAGAGACTGGTCTGGTCTACATGGTGAGCTCTAGGCAAGCCAAGGATACATAGTAAGACCTTATCTTAAAAAATATTAAATTAGGGGCTGAAAAGATGGGTCAGTGGTTAAGAGCATGTACTGTTCTTCCAGAGGACCTGGGTTTGATTTTCAGCACCTATGCCAGGTAGCTCCAGGTAGCCTGGAACTCCAAAACTGCACGCACTTATATAGACACACATACACATAATTAAAAAATAATGAATAAAAAATGTTTTAAAAGCTAAAATAAAATAAAATTTTTTTTGAACTGGTGGTATCACATGCCTATAATCCCAGCACTTGGGAGGTTGAAGGAGTAGGATTGTGAGTTCAGACCTAAGCTATGTCTCAAATTTTTAAAGAACTGAAAGCTTTTCCCAATGAATCATGGGGTGAAAAAAACCAAACAAACCTAAAACTTCTGAAAACAGTAGAGGGTAGACAACGACAAAAACTAATAACTGTCATGTCTAAGAGAAAAGGGCCATGTAGATTAACTTGCCTCCACCTCCATAATTAGAGGAAAAAAATAGACTTCTTTATTATTACTAGTATATCAAATTCAATCAACACAGCTTAGCCCCAAAGAGGTATTATTCTGGAATGAAAGCCATGCATGTGCTGGTCCCATCCTATCATTGTCCTTGAGGAAAAAAATAACATGGTAATAAACAACTGATTATTTATATATAATTTTACAATCAGAACTAGAATCATGGTATTGAGTGTGAAAAAAAATATAATTTTAAAGAGATTTGAGTTTTTGAGAACTCATAAAGTGTAATAAAATATTAAATAAATAAATAAAATATGAAATAG
>NW_008329320.1:766428-791438 GCF_000622305.1 Nannospalax galili
ATGGCAAAAAGAATTCAATCACTAGTGAAATGTTTAAAAATATATATATTAAACAAAAATGTCTTTATAAAATAAAAATCTTTCACAATGCAATAAATTGCAGATCACTGAAATTTTAACTCTTTAGATGATTTCAGTTCAGTTTTTGGTTTGACAATCTTGAGACAGTTTTAAAAAAAAATACTGGCAGAATTTCTATCTGTTCTTACGCTTCTCTTTCTTATTTCGACTACTTGTTACACTGTTTAAAGATGATGAGGAGGAAGGTGCTCTTGCATGACCAGTAGCCTTGAGATGATCAAAAAGCTTATTTCGGGATGGAAATTCACTATGGCAGGTTGTACAGCTGATAAGAACATCACTCTGAGAAAAGAGAGAAAAATCCTAAGTAAAAGAATGTGGTAACACAGATATAAGTGTTTCATGTTTTAATGTCAAGGTTAAACATCAAAAAAAAATGCAAAATAAAGATGTTTAAACAAAACAGCTACCAAGATAAGTCCAACAAAGGTAAATGCTCTTAGAAATTAAACCTCATAAACAAGCACTATCAACTGCAAAGGTCCTGAGACCTTCAATGGCAAGCATCACACAACACAGACCAGATGAGTTTGTACTTTACAACTGTTCACAATGTAATACAAGTAACTTATCACCAAGGTTCTTATGTTACAAAATAATAGGAAACAGTAACTGTTCTAGGGTCAAATATTTCCAATGTTTTGTTGTTTTTTTTTTCCCGTCTTTTTGAGACAGGGTCTCCCTGTAGACCAAGCTGGCCCAGAACTCATTATGTAGACCAGGCTGGCCTTGAACTCACAGAGATCCACCTGCCTCTGTCTCCCAAATGCTGGGATTAAAGGCATGAGCCGCCATGCCCAGCATGTGTTTCTTTTTACTTAAAAGAAATGATGGGGGGCTGGAGAGATGGCTCAGAGGCTAAGAGCACTGACTGCTTGTGCAGAGGACCCAGATTCGGTTCCCAACACCCACATAGTGGCAAACACCCTTCCTTAACACCAGTTTCAGGGTATCTGATGCCCTCTTTGGACCTCCGCAGGCATTGCACAACACAGGGGCACTTACATACATGCAAGCAATACACATGTACACATAGAATAAAAATAATAAATTTTAAAAAGGTAGTTATATACACAAATTCCATGTTCACCCTGCAAAACTGATAATGGAGCCAGCATGCATGCTCTGGAGTGAAGGGCTTATTCGATACATACTGACATCTTAAGACATTAGCAGAGTCCACTAAAGAAAGGTGAGTATGGGTCTGATTTTCACCTACCACTGTTTGTGATTCAGCAGGTGCTTTGACAGATTTTTTCACATCTTTGGTTTTCTTTCCTTTGGGTTTAAGAACACTGGAAAATAAATTATTCGTATTACACAAAAGTAAGTGTCCCTTTTAGTTGACATCATGCTTCAAAAATACCCCCAAAATAAAATATGTAAGATAGGTATGGTTTATTGATTGTAATGGTTAATTTAGTTAATTTTCACATCTCAGTTTTTAAAAGCAACTTTAGACGTTAAACCAAAACTGATACAAAACTGAAGAATTTACTTAAGCCAAAGTGACACCACAAAAACATCCCTGAATATTTATACAATATATTTTTATAAAAAGCAAAGCATTTAACATTCTCTTTACGGAGACAAAAATCAATCGGCTCTAATCACAAGTAATCCATGACATGGATGTAGTTGCCCACAAGCATTAATGTCTTTCCTCTTCTTTTAAAAAAATTTTTGAGACCAGCCTTACAGTATATCCATGCTGCCGTGGAGCCCATCATGCAGCCCAGGCTGGTCTTAAATTCACAGCAATTCTCCTATCTCAGCCTCCTGAGTCCTAGGATTACTGGTGTTAGCCATCAGGACTGATTAACGACTCTTGAATCTGATCTAGTCTGTGACAAATATTTCAACAGTTCCATAGTAGAATGAGAAAAATAAAAACATAATGCATGTTTCATAAAATTAAGTTCATTCAAAATAAGAAATTTAATTTTATTCAAAATTATATCTAGGGATATGAGTAAAGTGAAACAATATATATGAAAACGTCATAAAGAAATCCATTATTGTGCTAAAGAAATGGCTTAGGTGTTGAAAGCTCAGGTTCACAATCCACCAAGAAACTCACTATATTGTACACTAACAAAAAAATAGTAATAAAATGATGTCCTCTCTCTTGATATGGTGTGTTCTTCCAGTACCCTTTAAATCAGAAAACCAGAATCCAGCCACTGCAGTCTGATTCCTCCTGCTCTGCTTGACTCCTCAACATTCTTCTACGCAATCTCTGCCAACTTTAATCTGCTTCTGCTAAGTTATACTTTCTTTATTCTTAGGGTAAAAACTAGGTGCAAATGTATTCACAGAACAGATGGAATAGATTATATGAGTGAGTCATAATGATGCTTTCAAGGGCATCAAACGTACACTGTTCTTTAAGCAGAAGCCAAGGGTCTCTATTAGGCTAAATGGCCAACACAATTAGAAGACTGTTTAGGAATATAATGCAACATTATGCACTATTCAGTCGTTCATTCCTATAATCCCAGCACTTGGGAGGCTAAGACAGGAAGACAGAGTATTAAGACTTAACTAATTTACAAAGACTCATCCACAAATACATTCATGAAAACTTCAGACAACATTCCTGGAAAACTATTATATTATAAAGATAGGTATATTTCAGAAGTTAATTATCTAGGACCTTTATTTAAAAAAATATATATATGCTTATATACTTCTGTTGTTCCTGTCATGAGCTCAGGTTGGCCTCAAACTTGCAATCCTCCACCTCAGCCTCTGAATGCTGGGCTTATAGGCACGGCCTACAACTATGCCCAGCCACCCACATACTTTTTAATGAAGCACTTCCCACAAAGTATATACAGCATTACAGAGAAGCAATGGAGGGCTCAGCAGAAAGGCCTTATTGCTGAAAAATCAGCTGGAGAGTTAGGTGGGGTGGTGCTATGTTTCAGTCCTGCCACTCTTTGGCAGCAAAGCAGTCAGGTGAATTCTAACTCCTTTTCTCACAACAGTAAAATGAGTTAACTATAATCAATGTTGCCTACTTCCAAAAATCCTTTATTCTCGCCATGTGAATATTCATATAGAAGTCATGTGGAAAGCAAATAAAAACACTTCAGTTCTAGACACAGGAGGAGGCCTTTAGGCCCACCTCTGACCCAGCACTCATATCCACTCAAGTAGCCCACAGAATCATTATGGGACAGGGCCCACGGAGCTAGACATACTGGATCCCTCCAAGTATTTAGGGATGCCATGCTTAGCTTTTCCACTTACCAGCTTTTGTCTTTAGGCAAATCACTTATCTAAGATTGTTCCTCCATTTTTAATAATTACTGAAATAAATATTAACTTTCCCTTCCAGGCTTCTACTCTCTGAAGCACTTCAAAGCTTTGATAATACTAGTATGATTCCTTATTTTCCCTTTTCTGCTGGTAGAGATCCCTACTGTATATGTCGATCACCTGTTGGCCTGATTCATATATAGCACAAACATCTTACATCTATAAGTACACCTTTCTGCCCACTACTGAAGTTCCAGTCTTGAGTTCTTGCCAACTCACTCTCTCACTTAACTGGCATACAAAGTATTTTTATGGTCCTAGGATGACAGAAACCTGAAGCTACTTAATGTTCATATCTTTACTAAAGGATTAAGAAATTCTCTATTCCAGAGGAAAGGAGGAAGATGGAGACAAGATAAAGAAGGGAAGGAGAAGAAGGGACATTATAAGCTCTCCCTAGAGACTCTTACCCTAGCCCACTAACAAGGCCTTGGGCAACACCAGGACTTCAAAGCTTCTTTGAGCAGAAGATGCCTTGATGCTGACCTGCCCTGACAGTACCTTGAGGCTGAACACAGCATGAAGATTTGGTTAGTGAGGATTCAAGGGAGTGCAGTGGGGAATCAGGCTCAGCAACATCCTTGTTCCCTCAGGACTGTAAAGGACAAAGTAAGAATTCCAGCAGGAAATGAGACTGGAACTGGACCACATGTTGCTGAACTGTGAGCACTTTCTTCTAGAATTCTCTTTCCAACATGCCTCATCCGTGTATGTTTATATGTCTGTGTGTACATGTGTACATATACTTGCAGTTTACATCTAACTTAGGTGTGGAAAGGAAGTTTCAGTTGACATATCCTTGATGACCTTATTATCAATTACTAAATAGCTAAGAGTTGGGGGGAGAAGGGTGGAAATGATATAAATACAGTACTCATGCACACAAAAAAAGATGATATGCACTTCATTTTACCTTTGAGCTTCACTTTTTGGACCATCACTGGCTTCGATGGTCTCTGTAACACAGATATTTTCTTGAGGACTATCCTCTGGTTCTTTGGCATTGTCTTCATTTAAGTTAATGTCTTTTGGATCAGCCTTGACTCTTTCTTCAGTTACTTTTTCATTGAAATTGTCATCATAATTCTAGAGAATACATATGATATTATAAAACAAATCTAGCCACCATATGGAGGATGGCTAGAAAGATGGCTCAGAAGTTACGCGCACTCGTTTCTCCTTCAGAGGACCTGTGGGTTTGGTTCCCAACACCCACATGGTGGCTGATAGCTGTCTATAACTCCAGTTCCAGGGGATCTCATGCCCTCTTCTGGCTTCTGCACAGTATATACGGCACTGCACATAGATAATACACATACATTCATCATACATTCATACATGCAGGCAAAACACTCATACACATAAAATTTTAAATAAATCTTTAAAACAAATCTAAGAATAATCACATCTTATCTGTGTGTATGCACATACATGTATAGTTTGCTGTGTATGTGTGTATAGTGAGTATATGAATGCACATGTGGAGGCCAGAAGTAGACAGTGGGTGTCTTCCACTGTCACTCTCTACCTTTTTGTAAAAAATTTTACTTATTATTTTTATTTTATGAGTATGAGTACATGTATGTAAGTACACCTGTGTCACGCAATGCCCACAGAGTTCAGAAGAGGGCGTCGATTCCCTGGAACTAGAGTTACGGACAGTTGTTAGCGCCATGTGGGTGTTGAACACCGAACCTGAGTCCTCTTGCAAGAGCAGCCAGTGCTCTTAACTAATGCTGAGCCATCTCTCCAGCCCTACTCCCTACTTTTTTAAGACAGGGTCTCCCACTGAACCTAAGCACTCACTATCGGCTAAGCTGGCTTGCCAGCAAGCACCAAGGATCCGCTTTTCTTTGCCCTCCCAATGTGGGTTACAGATATGTACAGCTCAGCTTTTTTATCCTCTGTAATGTAGGTACTGGAGATCCAAACTCAGGTCTTCATACTTGTGCAGCAGTCACACTACCAATCGAGGCATCACCTCAGTTCCTATCTAATAATGGCTTATGTTATGCTGTCAAATAGATACAATAAAGTAATGATGTCCCACAAACTCCAGTAGTAGAACTTAGGAAATACAAAAGGAGAAGCAGTTAAGAATAGATGCTTAGGGGGCTGCAGAGATGGCTCAGCAGTTAAGAGTACTGGATGCTCTTGTAGAGGAACCAGGTTGAATTCCTAGCATCCATGTGGTGGCTAACAACTGTCTGTAGCTACAGTTCCAGGGGATCTGATGCCCTCTTCTGACTTTCATTGTATGACATGGCTGCACTTACACATATGCAGGCAATATACTCATACACGTAAAATAAAAATAATAAATTTTTTTTTAATAGTTGTTTTTAAATTAGACACTGTGGAATACACCTCTAATCCCAACACTTGGAAGGATGAGACAAGAGGATTGCAAATTCAAGGCCAGCCTAGGATACAAAGTTTAAGGCCTACCTAGGGTACAAAGTTTAAGGCCAGCTTGGGATACAGGATGCTATATCAAAATAAATAAATAATCCCCCAAATGCTCATTACAGAGATATTAGAGAAAAACTGTAATAAATGAGTGGATGAATATATGAAGAAAACTTATACTTCTAAAGATATTCATTCAAGGGGGCTGGAGAGATGGCTCAGTGGTTAAGAACACTGGTTGTTCTTGCAGAGACCCAGGTTCGAATCCCAGCACCCACATGGCGGCTAACAACTGCCCATAACTCCAGTCCCAGAGGATCCAACAGCCTCTTCTGACCTCCGTGGGCATTGCACGACATGGGTGAATTTACCTACATGCAGGCAATACATGCATACACATAAAATAATAAAATTTTAAAAAAAGATATTCATTCAATTATGTGAAAAAATACAAAAATGGAAGGGAAAAATTATACATGCAGTCTAAGCACAATTTAATTCGTTATTAAGTAATCACTATGGGAGAATTAAAAATGATATTTATACTTCTATATTTCAATTAGTAAGTATGAGAAACTATTACTTTTATAGTTAGGATAAACAAGGAAGCCCCATATACAGGTCTGGCAAACATGCCTATACTAAGTGCAACTTTCTGTTTTATTCTGAGTAAAAACTTGCCATGTTTACTCAAATTCACGTACATTCTCTCTCTGAACCTGTTTTCCTCCTGAACTATTTGAAAGTAAGCAACAAGCAGTTAAGAATCTTTGCTGTGTACTTTCTAAGAGGAAAACCTATCTCTGAGAGATCCATATTGTTTCAAGTCTTACATTAAGGTCATTGATCCATTTTGAATGGAGTTTTTTACATTGTGATAAGATTATTACATACAAAATTATTCTTTAAAAATAAAAGATAAATGACTAGTCAAATAAACATACAAATACAGTAACAACCTCCAGAGTTTCTTATGTCCAGATTTAAATTACTAACTTGATGATGAAAAGTCCTGGCATCAGATATATCCACATTTTTAAAATAATGGTACAAGTTAATTCCTATCAAGCAAAATTTTCAAATATACAACAGTGAATAAATTAGTTACATGCATACAAGGGGGAAGAAAGCACTGAAACATGCAAATATTTTCATTTCCTTTTAAACAATTTTATGGGAAGTGGCTCAGAGTTTTAAGAGTGCTTACTGCATAATTATAAGGCCCTGAGTTTAGATTCCAGAACCCACAGAACAATGTGGACACTGTCTCATGTGCATATATAACCCTAGTACTCTGTGGGGTAAAGACAACAGAATCACTGGGATGCACTGGAGGTCAGCCTACCCAGAAAATACAGCTCCAGATTTAGTGAGACTCTGGCTCAAAGGACTAAGGCAGAAAGTGATAGAAGGGAAAACTCAGCACCACCTTCCTCTGGCCTTGCCATGTGTGTGTAGGCACATATATTTGTACACACATGTACATATATCACACTCACATCACACTCATCTATATATTCACACACAAAAAAAATAAAATTTTACAATCAACATAAAATAATGAAGTTTCTCTCAATACAGATGATACTGAAATAGCAAATGCACTGCAAATTCATAGTGTATTCAATATTAATAAAACCTTTCAACATACCTGTGCTGATTTCTGTTTCTTTTTCTTCTGCTTTTTAGAAAGTCTAAAAATAAATGTAAACCAAAATGTCAACTATTTGACCTTGTGAAAATTTATTAAGTGAAAATAACAAATATTGAAATAATGGTAAATAAATACTAAAAATATTTAATATACAGCATCAAAAGGATAAGAAAATGCTGAGCTTATCATTTTTGGAAAAGAGTGGATAAATTGAGAGCAACTTATCAATTGCATAAGAATGAAAATGCTCTCAGTATAGTCATAATATACTCTAAATGAATACCAGACATAAGGTCTTTACCCATTTCAATATTGTAAGGGTCTATTAACTAGAAGAGATACAGAAAATACTAGGGCAAAAACTTCTTGGGATAAAACACATTTCAATGTAATCTCTGATGTGATAAATATGTTCAGAGGCATTTAATACTGAAAATTACTTTTGCTTTGGTGCATCTTCCATTTCTCCTTCAGAATTGGCATTCAATAGATTTTCATCTGTTTGAGCTACTGAAAAATGTTCTTCTTCCTCCTCCAACTGTTGTTTCAACAAGGCGACCATTTCCCGATGCTTCTTGGACTTCTCGTGATTCTTCATGCTGAAAGACAAGCTGATGTGAGTGGCTGCCCTGGAGAACACTACCGTGCCCTGGTCCATCGAGGGATGATGGCAACCAAGCTGAACTGCCAAGTGTGGTGATTTTGTATAGAGCAACAGAAACCTGTCAGGACTACTAGGTATCCCTCACCCTACAAGAGCACGAGAAGCTTTCTTCCCAAAATCCAGCATTCCCCTCATTCAACTTCCTTTCTATTTATATGTTTATTTGCTTGCCAAATTTTATTTTATTTTTATTTTGATTCAGTTCTCAAAATTACAGCCTTTACTACAGTTTCCTTTTAATCATTAAGTATGTACTTCGTGCTTCTATGTTCCAGGCTTCTAAGGATCTCCAGAAATTGTAAGGCACTCTAGTTATAAGATATCCTAACTATAAAAGGAGGACCCCAAGGCCTAGAGAAATGGTGATGTCAGGCCTCAGAGAGCAAGTGGAGTTCACTTCCTTTTGCTTTTTCAACAGTTATTCTCACTTTATTCAAAACATGTATCTAAAAACTCTGTACAAAACTCAATAGGCTATATCTAATTTAGCTGGTGTACAAAAAGCTGAAAACCATTTCACAAAACAGAGGAAACAACATTAAACTGTAGAGTCAGAAAAAGAATTGGGACATCGCTCAGCAGTAGAGTGGCTGACCACCATGCATGAGGCCTTTGGTTTGATCTTCCGTACCACAAAAACAGTAAGAATCAAAACAAAACAAAAATCAAAAGTAGGAAACTTTTTTTTCCTTGTTTTAGTAGCTACTTTTCTTTCTAAAATTTTTATTAGAACAAACTCCCTTGGAGAAATCAAGGCAACCTGAGCTAGAAAACAAATGCTCCAAATGATAGGGACATGTTAAAAAGAGAAGGGAACTGGTGTGCAGGAACTCTCACTAAGCATGCTCACTGGGAAAATGTGATCGTGAACAGGATAGTAAAAAATTGTAAACTGGGCTGGAGAGTTGGCTCAATGGTTAAGAGCTCTAGTTGCTCTTACAGAGGACCTGAGTTTGGTTCCCAGCATCCACATGGTGGCTCATAACCATCCATAGCTCCAGTTCCAGGGGGATCTGACACCCTCTTCTGGCCTCTGCAGTCATTGCACACACAGATGCACTTACATATAAGCAGACAAAACATGCACACACATAAAATAAAATAATAAAATAGAAAGACTACTGGGTGTGGTAGCACATGCTTTCAATCCCATCACTTGGGAGGCAGAGACAGGCAGATTTCTGTAAGTTCAGTTAAACCCTGTCTCAAAAAAAAAAAAAAACGAAAGAAACAACAAAAAAAATGTTATGTTTTAGTGTGCTTCTCTATTGCTGTGATAAAACACTCTGACCAAAAACAACTTGGGGAAAAAGGGGTTTACTGTATTTTACACTTCCAAGTAACAGTCCATCTTTGAGGAAAGTCAGACAGGAACTCAGGGCAGGAACCTAGACAAAGGAATTGAAGCACAGAACACAGAGGAACACTGCTTACTAGCTTGGTCCTCTGGCCTGTGTTTGGCCTGTTATATAATCCAGGATCACCTGCTGACAGGTGGCAGGGCCACAGTAGCTGGGCCCTCCCACATCACTCAACAATCAAGAAAATGCCTCAGAGACATGCCCACAGGCCAATCCCATAGAGGAAATTCCTCAACTGAGGCTCCCTCTTCCCAGGTGTGTCAACTTGACAACTGAAGCCAATTATGACAAAAGATAAATGGGGAAAGAGGAGGACGTTGCTTTATGAGGCCCAAAGGGAGCAGAAAAACATCATCCAGCCACCACCATAAAGACTGGTAGGTCAGTATCCCTTTTCCAAAAACCTAAGATCAGAGGGGTTTAAATTTCATATTTGGGAATATTTATGCATATACAATGAGATATTTTGGATATGAGAAACAGTCCTAAACACAATTCATTTATGCTTCACATACGGCTTAAACACATTGCCTGAAGGTAACTTTATCTGGACAATTCTTAGACTAAGTCAAGATGCTTACCAACAATGAGAGGGACTTTGTGTGCTTCCAAATCTGGAACCCTCAAAAAACAACATAGTTGTATAGTATCCCACATATGGATGTATATCTGTACTTAATCATGAACAAAAGGGCAACCCAGAATGAAAAACAGTCTAAAAACAACCAAGTTGTTTTAAGGGACTAGTATATTTCCAAAATACATGCCATAAAAGACAAGATCAAGATCAAGAAATTATTCCAAACTAAACAGAAAATTTCAATTATATGGTCCTAGAATGGATTCTGTACTCAAGTGGGAAAACGTAGAACATTAACTACAGGTTGACTGACAGAACTGGAATATGGGCAATAAATTAGGTGAGAGTGCCTTATAAATGCTAAAGATTTCCTTAAGATGACAAACATATTCTCATTCTTGAAAAACTATACAGAGGTATTTAGAAATAAAGTAGCATCATATATGTAACTTTCAAATTATTCAAGAAAAAAATTCTGTGTGTTTGTTCATGTACACATGCGTGCATGTGTATGTGTGTGTGTGCATGTGCATACGTGTGTGAAGAGTAAGCAAGCATGCAAACAGACAACGTGTGAGTAGCAGGCCATTGAGTACACTGTATTTATCTTGGCAACTTTTCTTTAGTAATTATTTCTAACTCAAAAATAAATCTTAAACTCTGTTGCTTTTTATTTTCTTGCTCCTAACGTTTCTCCCACTCCTCTTAGCCCCACCATCTGCCCTTTGGGGTCACCCAGCACTGTTCTTTCTGACTTCACACATCCCCATCTCATCCTTTGCTTTCCTTTCTTCTGGACTGCAGTTGTTCTGCTGTTTCCTGGTAACTCAGCTCTCCTTTTCTCCTGTTTAAAATGATATCCTTTTACTCTATCTCTCTTCATCATTGTCCCACAAGATGAAATGCTTCCACTCAGCAAACATACTTTTAGCAAGACAAATTTAAATTAGCTAAGCTGACAGCAACCACCTGCAGGGAACCCAATGGTTAGAAGTAAGTTTGGTACCAATAGTGCAGAGATAATTAGATTTGGTCTCATCTCCTCACCCGTGTAACTATGCTACCTTAACAAAACAAGTGGATTTCCTTCTGGAAATAGTACATGAATACTGGAAAATGTTAATGGGTACACCAGGCTTAACTGCACAAATCCCTCATCCTACACGGGGGCACCAGCAATCAAAGTGTTCCAACCATATTCTCTTCAACACTCACAAAATGTTAACCTTGCCTCAAAATAAAAAGTTAGTTCAAATATGGCACACTTACGCCTTTTCTGTCCTAAATGATTTGTCACAAGCTGGGCAGTAAAGGTCATCATAACGCTCAGCCTCCTCAGCCTCATCGCTGTCTTTACCTGTGAGGGTAAAGACTGTATGGTAAGAATCTAAAAATGTGAAGTATGCATCTTAATAAGCATCTCAAGTTGTACACAAATTAGAAATGAAAATATTAACATTTCATTACAGAAGAAAGTGTTGTTGGGATTTGAGTTGGCCTTTTAAGAACAGCATGCATTTGAAGGAACAATTCAAATTAATTACTTTATCCTTCAAGGTTTTTTTATATCTACTCAGAAAATCCTTGAATCCCAGATGTAAGCCAAGTGTAAAACATCAAATGCCACTTTAATAATTCTACTATAAGGTTTTTTCAACTCAGTACATTTTTGTTTTTTAAGGTTTTGTTGTTTGGTAGGTTTACCTCCAGAAAGATTTGGTCCTAGCATACAACTGTGATCTACTCTAATATAGTTAAGATTAGTTCATAGCATCCCATTATTATCAGACAGGTCAGGAAAAAGCATAGTACCATGTAAAGTTTAGCCCTGTTTTCACAGACCTTCTTCATAAGCTGAGGATTCATTACAATAGAATAACTGTTATCACCACAATCTATAATGCCTAAGTGACTAATAAACGGAACTCTACATATTTCTAATATTCTTTTAAAGAAATAAGCTATTTGGGATTTATTTTTATATCAATAAAGAGTTCAGTGTTTCTTTCATATTCTACATTTTGGTTCTTTGTATATTAATATGATACTGAAAGACATGCTTACTGAAATAACCAAAACATAACCTATGTCCTATGGTTGATGTTAATACAGCAGATTGCCTTACCCACAAAGGATGCCTGAGACCTCGGACAGTACAGAACCCTGTAAATTAAAGCCTTTTCCATCTTAACTACACATGTATAAAACGTAGCCATAACTTTACAGTTTGGGGTCGGACAGCAAAACTGGCATGGATTTCTTCACAATTCCATGGTTATATTCAAGGACATCTTAGCAACTTCAGCACATGATCTTTTCCTTTCTTTTTAAAACCTCAAGAACTTTCACCTTTCCATTTAGAGAAAGCACTTTATGGCTTCTCTGGGGCATATTCTACGTCAGTCTCCTTACTCTTGGACTTTAAGGAGCTCATTTCCAAGAAGAGTTACTTGACCACATGAAAACATTACAAACAATCTGATAATCTGGATGGCAAAGTGATCAATAGCATCCAGTGACTAGCAGGTAGCTAGACAGTGTAGATACTCTGACAGAATGGTACAATGCAAGATTTCATCACACTGTAAGACCAGAGCACATTTCAAAAGATGAATTATTAGTCAGGCGTGGTGGAGCATGCTTTTAATCCCAACACTAAGGAGATAGGCAGATCTCTATGAGATCGAGGCTAGCTAGGGCTATAGGAAAATCCTTTCTCAAAAAAAAAAGGAATTGTTTCTGAAATATTCCATTTAATATTCTCAGACCTCAGTTAACTAAAAGTAACTCAAAGCGCAGAAAGTGATGGATGTATATGTATATGTATATGTTCAATATTTCACATGCATGTAATCATTGGATTTAAAGTAAAAACTCCGGATGTCAAAGTGCTCACAAGTTCTCTGGCATATTCTATAACTTCTCAACACTCCTACTTTCCTCATCAGATAAATGAAGTCCATTCCATTAGCAAAACCTACGTTTAAGGTGTATTTTGTGAATATTAAGTAAGATCTTCTATATAAAAGAACTATAAATTATAAAACTGTAACTAGGTCATTTCATATTTAGAGAGTACTTCATAATTTTCAAAGCACATACTGCTTGACTCATTAGTAAGTCATTCATTTCCTAATCATTTTGAATAAAGCTGTCACTGTTTAAGTTACTAGTCTGAAATTTTAGTCTCTAGGTAAGTAAAATTAAGAAACTATATTTAGACCAGTTTCATCAAAGAAACAGCCAGGACTGGTAAGGAATATCAGGATTACAAGTAGTTCCCCAAAGGGCTAAATTTCACTTTTTTAAAGTACGCATCTGAGGCCAGGCGTGGTGGTGCACGCCTTTGATCCCAACACTTGGGAGGCAGAGATACCATCTCTGTGAGTTCAAGATAAGAACAGCCTGGTCGACATAGTGATTTCCAGGCCAGCTGGGGCTACAGGGAGACCCTGTCTCAAAAAGACCAAAACAAAACAAAACAAAAGTACATATTTGCACTCTAATAATAGACAGGCAGAAAAAAACACTCTGACACCTCAAGAACTTTTTTTAAAATTGTGTGAGGGGAGTCACATGCATACCATCCAGACTCTGTACAGTACCTACTGTCCTAGAAAATATATTATAACTTAACCTAGCACTTAACTGAAATCTCTTTAAAATATTTTGTTATTTTTATTTTATGTGTATGAGTGTATTGCTTGCATGCATGTAAGTGCACCCATGTTTTGCAATACCCTCAGAGGTCAAAGGAGGACATCAGATCCCCTGAAATTGGAGTTACAGACAGTTGTTAGCAGCCATGTGGGTGCCAGGAACTGAACCCGGTCGTCTGCAAGAGCAGATGGTGCTCTTAGCTGCTGAACCATCTTTCCAGCCCGAGAAAGCAGCTAAGTTTTTTGCTGTTTTTTTGGGGGGGTCTCCCTGTGGCCCCAAATGGCCTGGAGCTCACTATGTAGACCAGGCTCACACCACCATGCCCTGGCCAGCTTGAATTCTCTTTAATAGCCAGTCCCACTGTGAAAATGCCCACCTGTCACTACATCTATGAAGCCAGAAGCAGTCACTGAGAACATGATAGAAAAGGCTTTATTATTACTTCACCTGAATTAGACTACACCAATAGACTGCCTTTGTGAGGCACATACAATAGTGTTTAAATTTTATTTGCCACATTAAAAGCTCAGATGTCTAGCTTATTAAAAACAAAACAACAAAATCAAAATTCTGGCATTATCATGGCAACAAGAACTGAAGTCAGGTGCTCTCTGGATTTTCATTTGCTCTTCCCTTCCGTATTATCTTACATGGGCCCTGAAGTCATCTGATAGATCCTTACACACAATAACATTTATTTTCCAAAACTTCTTAATGTATCAAGAAAAATTACCATCCACTCCATCTTTGGGCTCCTTTTCCTCCATTTCATTTTCATCTGATCCATCTCCAAACTCCTTTTCATAGCGTGCCTCCATCTCCTGGAGCTCCTTCTCCAAATCGGCCACAGTCATCCAACTCTGCTCTCTGTACTGCTCCGCCAGTCTAGACACAAACAACAGCCTCACTCTCACTTCCACTGAAAAGCGTGCCTCTGGAGGGCGCCTACTTACTTCTCAGGTCTAAAACTAGACATACAAGAGCATCTTCCTCCCAAGTTGCCAATGTTTATAAACCTAAAATGTGTGCTAGCTAGAACTGAGCAAGGCCACTAACGCCTGCTACCTGCTTGTTTTTAACTGGTTTACTAAATAATAAGATTTGAAATTACAGCTATCCAGTGACTAGGCAGCAGGTAGCTATATTGTGTAGATAATTCATGTAACTCTAAGTCATAAATGCACAAATAAATGTTACTGTGTGCAAGGATCTATACTCACAAAGAGCCCTAAGTGGGCGCTGACTCTAAGAAAAGTATAAGACAAGTGTGGAGTTGGGGAGGTTTCATGATGCTATTGCTGTGCTGTAAGGGGAGCTGTGCATCAGTACTCTGGATACGAATGTTCCATCCACATCCTTAGTTTGCAAATACGACTGAAGGGCAATGTGATGGCAACATAGTGAGTTCCAGGACAGCTGGGGCTACAGGGAGACCCTGCTTCAAAAAAAAAAGAAAGAAGGAAAAAAAGATTAAATACTGAGGACACAAAGTTCTTACAGTAACTTAACAAAATCATACAAAATTAAATGAACTGAGTAACTCAAGAGTACCAAGAGGCAGTCCTGCACTACAGTTAAAAGCAGGGTTCTGGAGCTGACAGACAGCTCAGCAGATGAGGCACTTGTCGGGCCTGAGGACCTGAAGCCTGCCTCGTGAAAGAAGAGAACTGACTCCTCAAAGTTGCCTTCTGACCTCCACACATGTACCATATGGCATGCACACCCCACCTTACAAATACAAGATAAATAAAAGTTAATTTAAAAAAAATACCACAGAGAACTAGAGTAGATCTCTTGGGCCCCCTTCTCAGAAGCTCTGTGACTATCATTTCCTCATAAGAATGAGAAAACAAATTTTTTTCAGGAAAGCACTTGAAACAGAGCCTCATACAGAGTAAGAATTCGTACATCAGTTACTGTCAAACTGATGGAAGGAAAACATCCTAATCAAAATTGATATACCAGATGAAGAAATATTACCTAAGGCCAGGATTTAAAGATGTAAAAAGACAAAAACTATCCTATCTACATGCTCTCTGTGCCATGACAAGTGGATTTGATGTGGAAGGTCCATGCTGCCTCCCTCCTGACACCCCCTCTGGCCCCCACCTCAGCAGAAAAGGAACTAGCTTCACAGCCCATACTTGGCCTGCTTCAGCTTCTGCTGCCGCTGCATCTCCTCTGCCTTTCTCGCCTTCTCGGCATTTTGCTCCTCCACCAGTTTCCGATGAGCCTGCACTCTCTTGTCCCTTTTACGAATGAAAGCCACCAGCTGGCGCACCAGCTCATTCTTCTCTTTCCTTGCTTTGTCTCGGATTTTTTTGTTTTCCTTTTCCATGGCTCGTTTTTCCCAGCGGTTTGAGGCTTGCCGTGTATCATATTCTTCCTTCCAAGCAAAATTCTTTTGTGTGCAGAAACTCTGCCAATAAGCATAGAAGGGGTGCACTACCTAGTGATGAAGAAAATGGGTGCAATTCTAGTGTTGTTACTTAAATTTCTTCAGAAAGGCAGTAAATAATAAGGATTAAAATATAATCTAGTTTCTTTATTCATATATATGAATATATATCTGTATCTATATCTATCTATCCAACCATCCATCCATCTATCTATAAGATTACTTTGTTTTTTCTTTTGCAGTGCTGGGGATTGAACCCAGGGCCTGTGCATGCTAGACAAATGTTCTGCCACTAAGCCATAATCCTAACCCCTAATATATGTAACATCACTGTTAATCAATGGAGAAAACATTCCTTTAAGACTTTCTAGGTAATACATTCTTCAAAACAGATTTAATGGGGAAAGAAAATAGTCTTACTGATCACAAAAAGAAACAACTACAGCCCACAGACAAAAGTCAAGGAGGGTAGGGAATATACTACTAGCTGCATGCTCCTTCCCTCCGGAAGTACAAGAGTAAGCAAGCAAGGAAGACAGGACAGGGGACAAGACTAGAATTGACTTCTCTTAAAACCATGAACACAGTAGTGAATGTTAATTGTAAGATGCAATGCAGTTTTGTTTTACCATATCATAGTCGCTCTGGGAGTCTCCAAAAGTTGGGAAATCCTCAATATCTTCCTCTAACACACACTCTAGTTCTTCTTTTGCAATCAATTCGAAAACATTACGATACACTGTATAAAAACCCTAAAAAAAAATTTCAGAAACACAGGTTCTTAATATTTTCATAGTCTAACCACAGAATAAAATGTGATATGAAAAATTTTACTATTAAGAATTACAGGATCCAGCTTTCATTACCTAACGCATCTTTCCTTTCAGTGGGAGATTTATATGTGCTGACAGCTTAAACATGAAAGTGACATATGTTCAGTTTTCAAAATGGACATTGCTTTACTTTCTATTATAACTTTAAGAAATCTCTTTGTATTTAAAAAAAAAGTTAACTATTTATAAAAAATTAAGAGCTCACCTATCTTACCTTTTCATCATCTCCATAACCAGAATAACAGGTAACAGTGAAATAGTGAAGCAAATCTAAGCTGTCATCTTGATATTCTCCATCAAGCCCTCCTTTAAGTAAGGCCTCTCTATGATTATCATACCTAAAAGAAATTAAAAAATAAAAAGGAACTATTGGTGATGGCTGAAGAGACAAGAATTCAAAAGGATTCCTTTCTCTGAATCAGCCAAAACATTCGTGTACATTTCAGCATGTCCAACCCACAGCCACACAATTTTATGGAAATTTGAAAACAACAACAACAAGAAAAAACTTAAGAGGTCTTTCAAGAACTGAAGAGTAAACCCATGCCTCCAACTTCTAATACCTTATACAATATTGCTCACATAATAGGGAAGTTAGGGGAGCCAAAAAGCTCAGGCATTTTTAAGGGAAAAAGCATTGCTAAGTGCAACAAGTATTGAACAGAGTTTGCTCCACAGATGAATTGTATATACATCTGTGATCTGGGAATTTACCAACATGTTCAAGAAAAACTCACTTATTTATGTTCATGAAACTTAATCTGTGAGCTTCATATACATACTCCACAATAACACTTCATGAGAACTCTGTAAAAGTAGTTATTATCATCCTTGTTTGATACAACAGGAAATTTAAGTTCAGTGATGCTAAATACTTGCTTGTCACAGTCATGAAGTCTGTGAACAGCAAAATCAGAATTCAAAATCGGGTCCCCTGCACGCAAAGCCAGGCTCCTCACCACCAAAGGGTACCAGCTCCAGGTAACAGGAGCATGACCAAGCAGGAAGCTTAAATAAAAAGCTAAGAGAGTCCATGGAAGAAGCAGACAACTTAAGACCTAGAGAACTAGAGAAAAGAAAGTCAGGGAAGAATCCCAAAGCTGTAAAAGGGAGGCAAGTTCTTCGCTTTGATTTTGGAGAAGGCATCTACCTCTGTAACCCAAGGTGGCCTGGAACTCCCTCCCTATATAGTAGCCCAGGTAATTCTCCTGGGTGCTGGGACTACAAGCCTGTATAAACATGCCTGGTTTTGGAAGCACTTCAAAGGTTAGAGCACCGAAGTCCATGGGGAGAGAAAATTTAAGATCGTCTATGTGTTTTAGAAGAGTTTTATAAGAATTTCCTTTTTATCCCTTCTCTTTTGTGAGCCAGGTATGCTATACAGTATTTAAAACAGATGACTTCCACAGTAGCACAAAAACACCTGCTCTTTTTAACAGTAGGATTTTAGACTAACATATCTGGGTTTAAAATCTATTTATAGGGGCTGGAGAGACGGTTCACTGTCTAAGAACATTTGCTGTTCTTCTAGAGGACCAGGGTTCAAATTCCAGCACCCACATGGCAGCTAACCATCTGAAACTCCAGTTCCAAGGGATTCAACACCCTGACCTCTGTGAGCATTTCATGGCATGGGTGCACTTACATACATGCATACAATACACTCATACACATAAAATAAAAATAAATATTTTTTAAAACTTTACAGTGAAAAGTTAATTGAGAATTGTAAACTCAGAACTTCAAACACAAATTTCTGTCATACAAAAGAAATTAAATTATAAGATCATCTTTGGTAAAAGTTATCTGTCGAATCTGCAGAATAGCAAAATACCTTCATGTACTCTACAGAAATTTATTATAATTCTTACATTATAATAATTAAAATAAGAATTGTTCCTAAAAATAAGTCAACTTTCTTCCTGACTAAAGGAGCCCTACTCAAAGAGAAATCACTTGAAGTATCTAAATTAAAGCTATGTAACATCACCAAACTTGCTTCATCATGGATAAAACAAGACAGTTAGAAAATCATTTCTAAAGTTCCTTCCTACCCACATACTGCACTTTACATAACAAAGAGGTGACAGATGCTTCAGAACACTCCCAAAACCATCTAGTATATTAAATTGTAAAAGAAACCAACAATCCCATATGGACAATTCCTGCTAGCAAAATAAGTGAGGATGAGAAGGATAACACAGTGCTCACCATGCTCTTTCCTGAGGGTCACTCAACACATCATAGGCTGCTTGGATTAATTTAAACTGCTCAGCTGCTTCTGCGGCATTATCCAGATTTTTATCTGTTAAAATAAAGTCACAGAAATTCAGTCACTGAAAAGGTAGATGGCAAAGGGGGAAAAGAGTATTGCTCCCAAGCCTAATGACGTAAGTTCAATCCTAAGATTCATGGTAGAAGAGAATGGACTCTTATAAGTTGTCCTCTGTTCTCCACATGCCCTCCAAAGGGCATGATGCCTGTATACCATCCCCCAACACATAAAATAAACGTAATAGAAAAAAAATTAATAGTGGGAACTGGTGAGATGGCTCATTAGGTAAAGGTGCCAGCTGCCAAGCTGATCTGACTTCACCTGGGGACCCACATGATAGAGAGAACCAACTCCCTCAAGTTCCTCTGATCACATCCATACGTCCACACCCTGTGGCACATGCATTCATACACAAAACATAAGCATATGATAAAAAATTAAAATATATATACATATATATGTAGATAGATGATAGATAGATGATAGATAGATAGATAGATAGATAGATCAGATGAAGACTCTAAAGGGGGCTCCTTCCTTCACAAATTCCACAAAAAAAGATATACAAAATGAAGAACAACTGGGAGAAAAACTACTTCTGGATAACAGCTGATTTTCAGGTGTCACAAGCACCCTAGGCCTAATGCATCACTGAACAATCCCAATATCCACAAAAGGAAAATACTAAATAGTACAATTTTTAGGAGCCAAATAAATATCAAATCAGTTACAGAAAGCTGTTATTTATCCAGGAATAGATTATGTTTAGTATCCCATTGCCTTAAAGTTTTTTTTTTTACTGTCTACCAAAGTAAATTTGAATACACACACACACACACACACACACACACACACACACACACACACGCATACACACAATTCTTTCCTTAGCTGTGCCTCTATATGGAACTGAGAAAGCATAGTTGCCTCCAAGTGACAGCTAGCAGTGATCCCTGGCTTTACCTTTGTACTGGGCCCTCCTTTATCAGCAGGGCTAGTCCAAACAGACAATAGTGGGGACAGAAAGAAAGCTACATGTGGTGTGTGGTGTGATATGAAACTGGATCTCATCTCCCATTCTGGGCTCTTGCTCTCTCCTTGGAGCACTCACTCTATGATAGCCAGCTGCCACAGTATGAGGAACTCAGACAGCTTAAAGAGAAGCTCATGGAGGGCTGGAGAGATGGCTCAGTGGTTAGGAGCACTGACTGCTCTTGCAGAGGACCCAGGTTCAATTCCCAAAGCCCACGTGGCAGCTACAAACCGTCCTTAACTCCAGTTCCAGGGGAATCTGAAACTCTCTTTTGACCTCCTGTGCACTGCACGACACAGGTGCACTTACTTACATGCAGGCAATATACTCATACACATAAAATAAAATATCAAAAAAAGAGAGAAGCTTATTGGGTGAAGAGGGAACAGAGACCTGCCAACCATGTGCCTGAGCCTGGAAGCAAGTCTTGCCAGATGATGAGCAGGTTCTGCCAGATGATGCTGAGGTACCCTCAAGCCCCGCCTCCCAGTCAAGCCACTCCCACATTCTGAGCCTCAGAACCTGGAGAGTATACATAATGAGCTGATGCATGTTTTTGTTGTTTGCTATTTCAAACCCTAAGGCCTTGGTAATTTGTTCCATCATAAGTAACTAATACATTCAGAAAGTAAAATATTTTGAATCTAATATGGAGCACACCCAAGTTCTTCAAGCTCCTACTACTCAATATCTGTCTTCTAAAAGATTAGAAGATATGATGACCGAATGTGTTCCTCCAAATACTGCAGCCTCACTGTACGGATAAATGGTTCTTGAGGGCATTTTGCCTCCTCTTAAATGCCATCACCTCTTCCCAAAACCTGCAGGTGGCTTTCCGCTGAATATCTAACAATACTTTCCCAAGTTTAGCAGTCTGCCATGGCTCCTTTGCAAAGATGCTTCAGATACAATTTTTGACTCCTAGTCCCATGGAAGTAAAAGTAGTCTTATATTATCTGAAAATAATCTCCACCCCAGCAGCTACATCTTCCACAAGAAATAACACAACATGAATCTAAATCCCCTTCCAGGGTGCAGTATCTGAAAACAGCCAGTTTTAGCCAATCAGATGTAAACTCAAAATGACTAAGTGAAGCTTCCCAGGAAAGACACTGGTCTCCTGGTGAAAAGGTATGGGCTGTATTGTGTGCACGTAACCCATCTGCTGTCCAAGCCAGGCTTCAATGCTTGCAGGCAGACCCAACTCTTAACCACAAGGATTGCAGCAGACTGTAATTCATACTCAGTATTTACTCTCCCCTTCTCCCAGTTAATAATCAAATCCTGACTTTACGGTGGGCACTTGGCCCTTGCTTCAAAATAAAGACTCCATTTCTTAGCCTTCCTTAAAGCTTACATGAATGACTAAGCTCTGGTTAACAAAACATGAAAATATTCTATGTTGGGTTTTACGGTTCTTCCTTAAAAGGCAGTTGGCCCAAATTCCCATCCCTTCTTTATCCTTCCCCCATTCTGTGGTTAGTATCTTGAGATGCCACTCTGGATGATGGGTGAGGAGCCATCTGAGAGCTTCTAGGCAGGAAGTACAAAGAGACCATAGAAAATTGCTATCCTAGGCTGCACCTGCCCATCTCTGATCAGCTACACAAGAAAGCAATTCTGCCTCTGAGTCTTCAGTGCTTACATCTGATGCAAGGGTTCAAATCATAAGGTAAGGATGACAAGAGCAGGTCTCTGATGGCTTCATCAAGCACCTAGACCTACCAGGACTGGCCACCTCTGGATTATCTTACTAGGTGAGAAAACAAAACTACTTTTTGCTTTAGCTACAAGATCCAGCTTCCAGCCACATGCAATTATACAATCCTCACAGAGCTTCAAGGTGAAGTCCACTTGAAAAGTGCTACAATTTCTGTCTTTACCATTTATAAACAGATTCAAGAAGTGGATGAGGACCAATCCCTGGGATGCTCTGGTATTTTCTGGACAGTTTGGTATTTTCTAGGACTCATCTCAACATCTGTCAAGACCACTACAAGGGGGCTTGTAAACAACTACAGCATCACCTACCCTTTTGGTTTTTTTTTGTTTTTTTTAAACCTACTAGGAATCAGCCTTCTAGGAAAATGGGAGAAACTTTTAAGTTTCAAAATTTTCTATCAGACAAAACAGTACAGTTCAAATTAAATGACGTAGAATTTTTTTTTTTTTTTTTTTTAAAGCTGGCAACTGAATCTTCTTACCTAAAACAAAAAAAGGTACTTGTTGTGTACAGGGTGGGTGTTTTATTGCTGGTGAGTGCATATGAGTGTGTGTGTGTTTCCTTCTCCCAGTACTGTACCTTGTCCAATTCTCCCCATTCTTTTTCTCCCCAAAGAAGTTTGGTGAAGCTAAGGCTTTTAAACACTGCACCTTGCTCAGGGATTCCAAACGTGGTAACAGGCTCCTCAGTTCCAGTCTTGCCTGCTTCCCACAAAGCAATCTACCACTATAGCAAGCAAGAAATTTGAAAAACGGGCATTTAGCATTCCCTTGTTTCCAGCTCCTCAACAACTTCCCAAAATCCTTAGGCTACAATTCCACTCCAGTTTATTTCTTACATCCTTCAAGACCGGCTCCCACTTACCTGACCATGCTGCATGCTCACCTCTCTCATGCTCCCTCCTCCTCTCTCCACCCCTGCTGCCACTCATCACTGTGGTCTCCACCTAGGCACTAGGTCTTCTCAGCTGAAGTTCCTGGGTGGTTTTTCCCATCTTTCCCACCCATACACTTAGAGCTAGCCCAGGTAAGTACATGGACTCATCAGCACTTGAATCTGCCCTCAAGGAGTCCTTCTCTTTGAAAGACAGAATTGACGTTCTTTGTTTTCCTTCCTGGGTCTCCACAGAATGCATGCCCAACCAGGGCAAGCACCTCTCCCTGCTGTGTTCACCTGGCAAAATCACTCAGGAAACAGTCACAGGGTGAATAATGGAAGGCTGATTGTCTGAAGCAAGGCTTAGTCCCAGAGATAACTAACACAATGCCCCATTGCATAGAACGATTAAACATTTATTGAGTGAAAGATTTATGAGCCAGCAAAGCAAGCATACTGAAATTATATTATTTTTACATTATTTATTTATTTTGGCTATTCCTTCTGACTTTCTGCTATAATGAGCATTTAGCTCACTTCTAGCCTTTCAATAAATGTGTGTGTTCCTCTGTTCATAATTATTATTATACTAATACCTATGTTTCTTGTTCTATCAATTATAGACATTACTTTCCAATTCTGGGTCTCCAGTCTTTCCTCCAGCTCTTCCCCCAAACTATTCTGCAGCCTTCCCATAAACACTGGCCTCCATCAAAGCATCCTGTGGGCATCTTTTGCCCACTACTGGGCTCTTCCCAAGAGGACACAGTCAAGCCCCTCTAAGGAGGTGAAGCCTCAGTACCTCTCAGTACACACTAGCAACTCCTTCCCTGAATCACTGGGAGACTTAGTAGCTGTTCTATTACTCCAAAATCAATCACACTATTTTGTATGAGTAAATCTTTACGTGTATAAAGCATGTTTTCCTACTGAGACTCTGAGAGCCCTCTTTTGGAATTTCAAAATCTACATATTACACACTCATGTAGCTACCTGCATATATTGGACAGATATGAGGAAAACTGGGTTTAAAGAGCTGTTTGTATTGTATTATATATAAATTAAGACTCTGGGATGAACAACTAAAATGAAAATATGAGAAAATGGGTAAAACTAACCATTAAGAGAATACATGTGGTACAATCCTGGCCTGTGTGACACAGGATAATAATCTCAGTTATTCCGAGGCAGGAGGATCACAAGTTCAAAGCCTGCCTGGGCAACACAAAATGAAACGTTAAAACACCGGCTGGGGTTCGCTCAGGGGTACGGTGCTTGGCTAGCACATGTGCAACACTGGGTTCAATTCCCAGTACCAAGAAGGGGTAAGGGCCTCATTAGAATTCTCAAAGATAGATTCAACCACTTGTTTCTTTAGTATGGAAGACCAGATTAGTTCCTAAAGTCACAGAGACCTTCCCGGGAAGCAAACTTGTAAGTAAACATACAAGCTTCACTGGGCAATACACTTCGTTAGAACTCATCATCTAAAAACTCATGTCTAAAGTGAGGTGCTGTTCAGCTACTCCAGTCTGCGAAAACTAAAAGCAGCAGGCGTGCACCCTAGTTTAAAAGCTACTTTACGAAACCCCGTGGTCTGCATTTCGGGGAGAAAGGCGCCATGTGGGCGGCAGAAGCAGCCGGATCCGCCGCGGGCTCCGGGCTCGGGGAGACTGGGCAGTAGCAGCCGCAGGTGAGGCGCGGCGGCCGAGTTCCCTCCCCACGGGGCCCGGGTCCCCACCTCCACAGCAGATCCGGCCCTCAGAGGCAGGCGAGGCTCGGGCTGCGGCAGCGCGTCCCGCGAGGTCACTAGCCGGCCCGGCCCGCCAGGCCCGGCGGCGGGAGGGTGGCGGCCCGACCGGCTTCTCCGCCCTCCTCACCCGCGCGGCTGAGGCCCGGCCCGGGGCGGCAGGCGTCGCCCACCGGAGGTCACCTACCCGGGTGCCATCTCAGGGCCAGCTTCCGATAGGCCTTCTTGAGCTCCTCCTCGCTGGCGTCGCGCCGCACCCCCAGCGCCTCGTAGTGACACTTCATGGCGGGGCCGGGGCCCGGGGCGGGGCCGACACCCGGGCCCGGGCCGAAGTGGCCGCGGCGCTGGCTGTCCTCTCCTCCGGCGGGAGCCGGGCTCCCGCAGCCCGC
>NW_008329320.1:791610-835105 GCF_000622305.1 Nannospalax galili
CGGGGACTGGGCTGGGTTCCGGGAGAGCCGAGCGCCCGAGAGGCGGGGCCTCTGTGGGGGCGGGGCCTCTGTGAGGGCGGGGCCTCTGTAAGGGCGGGGGCTCTGTGAGGGCGGGGCCTCTGTGAGGGCGGGGCCTCCGCGGGGCGGGAGGTGGGGCCCCGACTAGTGTCTTTGTGAGGAGCACAGAAGGCGCTGAGTTTGACTGGCTCACCTAGCCCGCTTGTAGGATGAAGGGTAAGGTAGGACTAGGATGGGAAGTAGTATGGAAAATACCTTCCTGGTGCTCTACTTATTTCTCTTAAATAATTATTTCTAATTATTTTTCAAAACTGAGACCAGTTTTTAAAGATGAAGCAACTCAAGCTCTAACTAGTCAACTGCCTAGTTTAAGCCTTTACACCTAATACGCTGTAGGAGTCCTTGGTCCAAGCACCAGATGTTAGATCACTTGTTAGTTCTCTTTTGCTACCACTTCATAAAATTTCTCATTTTGCTCAACTTGACCAATACGCATATAAAGTACAATAAATGACTGGTTGAGCATGGCGGTGCAGGCCTTTAATCCCAGCTCTCTAGGCAGAGGCAGGTCGTTAGAGGCCACCCTTGTCTACACAGCGAATTCCAGGGCAGCGATAGCTACATACATAATGAGACTGTCTCAAAAAAATAAAAAAGCATACCAAAAACCAGGCTGGCCCTTGCATGATGCTCCTGACTCTGCCTCCCACGTGCTGTGATTATAGTCCTCCACCACCAGGCTGATTCTTTTATACATATCTTAAACATAAAAAAATGCCCACATAATAGCAAGTGAACTTCCTGAGTCATCAGGACACATCCGTTAGTTATGAATTCTCACTTTAAACAACATTGTAGCCTTGCTGAAACAAAGCCTCAAAAAATTTAAGATTTAGTTGGCTGGAGATGGTGGCTCATGCCTATAATCTCAGCAACTGGGAGGCTTAAGTAGGATTGCCATGAGTTCAAGACCAACCTGGGGTAAGGAAAATGTCTCCCTTACAAAACAAAAAACAAAAAAGTGGTTCCTTTGTATAGAGATATTAATAAAAGACAGACTTATAGAACCTAAGAGAAACCAGAATATCATCCATCACTTTTTATATGTCTGTTGTGTGTGTGTGTGTGTGTGTGTGTGTGTGTGTGTGTGTGTGTGTATGTGTGTGTACGGGTGCCCTCAGAGGCCAGAAATGTTGGATCCTCCGGAGCTGGTCATTATAGGTATTTCTGAAACACCCAATGTGGATTCTGGGAGCCAAACTTGCAAGAGTAGTATGCACTCTTAAAAGCTGAGCCATCTCTTCAGCCTCATCCATCACTCTTGAATCCTGTCTTCCAGTATTACCTTTCCAAACTGAGAATGCAGTTATGCGATAGAATTTAGCCAGCAGGCTTTGGTGGATCTGAATAGCTCATGGGAGATCTGTACACTTACTCTAAGAAGCAGAGTATCAAAATAGCTTACTAAATAATTTAAATGCATCAGGTAGGTATGGGTTTTATTTGACAATATATGGTTAGAGGGTTTCTATTGCTAGTATCTGTCCTACAGGGTTGGAGCACCCAAGCAGATCAAACAGATATACCTTTCTTCTTTAATATCCTGCCCCCAGCACAATTAAAAAACAAAACAAAAACCTAGTCTCAGCAGTTTTCTCTACACGTTAATGTCCAAGTCACCATTCAAAAATCACTCTTTTCTGGAAAGATGATTCTACATGGCTTCAGTCAGTTGTTAACATGGTAATGGATAGAGACTGAAAAGTCGGGGGTGGGGGGGAGGGTCATGTTTTTCCTGCTAGCACAGTATGCGTGGCTTTGTTTCCCAACTCTGGAAGTCACTTTGCTTTCTTTGAAAGAAAGCTATTTTGGCAGAAGACGATTTTAATTTCAAGTTAGTAATACTGGGTATGCCAACCTAAAAGACCATCGTTGGTTGGTTTTAGTTGATACAAGGTCTCACTACACAGCCCAGACTGGCCTTGAAATTGCAGTACTCTTGTCTCAGCCTCCCAAGAGCTGGGATTACATGAGTCACCACCATGTCCTGCTTAAAGGACATCCTTACTAAACTTGATCACTTTCACACAAGCATAAACTGTGCTGATGATCCTTTGCAGAGTAATTCTTGCTCAAATAAGGCATCTATGTGTTGGTGAAAAGGAAGTGATTTGGGGAAAAAAATCTCTACATGGAAAAATTGTGAACACCTTTAATTCCCAGCACTCAGGAGGCAGAGGCAGGTGGATCTCTGAGTTCAAGAGCAGCTTGGTTACACAGTGAGTTCTAGGCCAGCTGGGGCTACAGGGAGACCCTGTCTCAAAAAGACCAAAAAAATAAATAAATAAAAATAGAGGGGGGAAAAAGTGGAGAAAAAAAAAAAAAATGCCCAAAACTTGTGAATCTCTATCCAAACTCCTCAATGCACACATCAAAAGTATTAAGTTCATGTCTTCTTTCAGAACTGGCAACTAGATTCAATATGCTTATATAATCTCTAAATTTTCCTGCAATGTGCATAGGTTTTTAACAAACCCTAAGTGTTGTCTCAATTTCATTTAAGGCTATATTTGACTGCTTAAATAACCAGTGGCCATTTTGGTTTTGGTACCTAACTAGCTTTGGCCATAGTTAGCAATTAGCCACAACAGAAGTACTTCAGATGAACCTCTTACCTGAATTACTTGCATAATTTAGAGGACTTCAAGATTTCAAGTGGTCTAATTTAAAACTGTTCCAAGAAAAGTAGCATAATTAAAACATACAACTCAGGAGGAACTTTACCAGAAAACTAAAGGCTGAAAACAACAGGCTAATAGTTCTGCCTCCATAGTAATGGATGACATATAACAAAAATACACTAGCAGTATCTAGAAATATACAAAAGAGAACCCTACCACAGAACAAGATTTTCCAATCCCACGCAAGAATTCCTAGCCCCTGCCCCCCAATATTTATTAAAGTATGTATCTTTTGGCAATTGATATGCATTCTCACTGGCAAGGGCACAAGGGTATTAAAGCTCTACCTCTGACAAGATACAATTTTGGACCTTACAAACTATCAGAAACCTTAATGCCTAAAACCTTTGACAACAGCACCATTTCTAACCAGAAGTGTTGTACAAAGAGATTCATGTGAAGAAATGTTCATAAGAATTTATATTATGATTTATCCAGGAAACCATACTGGTCAGATTATATAGCTATGGTACAAAGTGGAAGTCTTGTGCTGTTGGTAAACATGTAGCAAATAACCAACGTGAAGTAGAAAAAAATGAGACCATCCAATATGTGACAGAACTTATCCATCTCACCAGCCACCTATCCCTGATCACTGGAGGACTCAAGTCACTTCTTTGGTTGTTACTGCTAATCTATCTCTGGAAATTCAAGCTCAGAGTTTAGGACTTTCAGTATTTCCTTCAGGATAGGAAAAATTCCATCATGATTATATCCTGTCTTATTTTTCCTTTTACTATTAGATTTTTAAAGTAAATAACCTATGCTAACTGCTAAGATAAACATATAATTTATAAAATCCTTGCAGACAGTTATTAACTCAGTTGGTTTTCAAGACCTAAGAATTTCAATGCATCCTTGACTGATGTGAAGAATAAGTTGGCTTTCCCAAGACTTCATCAACTCATGACTCCAAAAGTGAAACCTCAGTAAAACACTTTCCTTACTAGCAGTTGACCTATAGGTTTTCATCCACAAACTATTCTTAAGGTGCCTAATGCCTCTAATAAAGACCTAATCTGTTTAAATTTCACCTTTACTAAGCCAAAAATGCTAATCAAAGAAGAGTACAGGCCTAAACTCTTAAGTGTACTAAATGTTCAATAATACCAAACAGGCTTGAAAAGAACGGAAATTAGATAGGAGTTTGGGAAATGTTTTATTTAGAAAAAGATCAACATCACTGATTTAAAATGTTTGTTTTTTTTTTTTAAATGGCATGGTAACGACACAAAGTAGCTCTGGATACTAAAACTATTTACACACAGAATACAAAACAAATATACAATAACTGAAAAATAATGTTATCCATGGATTCATTTTATACTCCTACTGTTCATCTTCTGCTGCATTTTTCGTTGCCTTTTGTAAATCCTTTTCTTTCTTGCTTTCAAATCTACTTTTGGCTCTGGTTTTACCCACTGTATTTCTACTGGTTTTTCCTTAGCTGGTATAACAAACACATCTTCAGTGGGATCATGTGGGAGAATAGTCTTCGGCTCTTTCTTCCTCAGTTTCTGAACATCTTTCACTTGCTGTTTCTCTCTGTACTTTGCAGCCATGACAGACCTTATGACGCGTCGATGCTAGACACAATAAACATTAGATGGAGTTTGAGTAAGCATTTTATAAGGCGAAGACATTCCCTTACCAACTTCATGTCCATTCACCTAGTGTCATGCAAAGAATGTAACTGCAGGTTTATGTACAACAAAAGTTCAGACACATGGGTGACAGAACAGTATTCAAAGAATTATTTTGTCCAAAAGTCATGGTGTATGACACTAAAACAAAACCAAACAAGAACCACCAAACAGAAAACACACCAAAATACCACTGACCAACCAACCCAGCTTACCATGTTTGGGGACTGATAGTGAGGATTTTCATATAAAGTTGGTCCTCCAAAACTTCCCTGAAATATCTTTATGAGATTTAAGACAAAACGAGGCCCTATTTCTACAAGAGCGGCATCTTCTTCTATGATCTGCAATAAAAAGAGAGCATCTGTTTCAGTTTGGATATACTATTCCTAAAAGGTGTACTAGCTATAACTTCATTGAATGAACTATAAGAATTGATAAGCCAGCTGTTGTGGTACATGCCCTTAACCCTAGAACTTAGGAGGCAGAGGCAGACAGATTTCTGTAAGATTAAGGACAGAAAGAGCAAGTTCCAAGCTAGTGAGGGCTACACAGTGGGACCCTGTCTTTAAATAAATAAATAAATAAATAAACAAATAAAATAAAGCTAATGATCCTGTAAAAACTTATAATACTTTCTAAAATGTGTGCATACATGTGTATATGCTCTGTATTTATATGTGTACTAGTATGTGGGGCCAGAGGTCAGCCTTGAGTATTCTTCAGGAGCTGTCCACCATGTTTTACTGTTATTTTTGTTTTTACATTCACTTAGTTTGTGCACATATGGAAATGAGAGGACAATTTGAGGAGTTGGCTGTCTCTCCTACCATATGTGTCCCCAGGCTTCAACTCAGGTTTTGAGGCTTAATGGTGAGCTAATTACCAGGTGAGCCATCTCACCAACCACACTTTGTTTTTTCGAGGAAGGGTCCTCACTGGGACCTGGAGCTCCCAGATTAGGCTAGGGAGGCTGGACAGCAAGCCCCAGGGATCTGCTTGTCTTGTTTCTACTTCTCCAGGTCTGAGTTTATAAGTTATGTGCAAGTATGCCTGGCTTTTTTGATTACTGGGCTCAAACTCTAACCCATCATTTTTTTTTTTAATTGAGAAATATGAATTTGGTTCTTATCATCTCACAAATATGAACACTTGCTCTTAAATTACATCTACAGTCAGAGGTTAAGAGATGTTTACTCATACTGCAAGGAATCTGCTATAAAACATGAGCTGGGAAGGAGCCACATTTACATTGTACACTTTCTGAAATCTCATTCTTGATTTTCCTCTCCACTTTTCTGTTTTTCTGCAGATTTATAATGCCAAATTCCTGCTTAAAGATTTCTAGAATCGCCCCTAATCCTGAATGTGTCATGTTATGACTCACCCACAAGTTCTTTTTTCAACTAAATGTTTTTCTAAGTCTTAACAGCATGCTGCGCCCCGCCCCCCCCAACACACACACACACGCCACCTGATGCATTCTAATTTTTGGGAGAGAAAAATTTTACTATACCCTTTACAAGATTCACCATAAATTTAGAAGTCAATTACTTCAGAGATTTCCAGTCTATTTTCTTTTATAAAATGACAATAATAGATTGTTATAAATCTTATACTTCATATCATCTGAACTATAAAAGGGGTAGAGATCACTTAAGGCATAAGTCAGCAGATAGTCACCTCAAATATATGAAAGGAAAATGAAGCTATTTAAAACGAAAGGACTTACATCTGCACTTTCCATGTCTACAAATCCTACATATTTTCTACAAGAGCGGCATCTTCTTCTATGATCTGAAAGTTTCGAAACCATATCCTATTATCCAAAATGGTGAAAGTAAACACATGGTCCACAAACGGCTGACTCTTGGGATGATACCGTGGTGTACTAAAAATCTAGTAAAAAAAAAAAAGTCTGTTAGTTTTTATTCCAAGGCATAGTGTGTACTTTGATTATCTAAGTTAAAAAAGTCCAAAGGAAGACATTTGTCTATAATTCATTACTAAAAATACTAAGAAGTTATTTACCTGAATTAAGAGTTCTTTCAACAAAGCATAATGTGGCAATTCATCAAAAACCTATAAAAACATAACAAACATATTATTTGAAATTGGTAGAATACTATCTTTAAAACTTTATTTTATATTAACTGAACAGAATTGTACATGTAACTATAGCTACAAAAAATCAACCATCCGGAGAAAGAAAATCAGACCTCATATCCTGAACCAGAAACTTACAGGGTCAAAAGACAAAAGGGGGCGAGAACCTTTCAAACAATTGCCAGTCATCTTTAGTTCAGCCAGGGTATGAACTAGGAAAATCAATAAAAACAAAAATAGTTAGAATTTTGACACAATTATCCCCAAACATTTCCAAATTTTTCATGAAAAATGTTAAGTCAAACTTACTATTTTGAACTAAGAATTTGACAGATGGTCCATGAGGTGAATTTGAAAGCCTGAAATACACGAAGGAAACATTTCAACTAATTAGAATTTACAATGGGGTGTATGCTCTCCACCTATCAGCAGAAAAGAGAAAATGCTTATAATCCTTGTATTTTAAATTTTCTTCAGGGGATTCAAATATTGCAAAATCAAATGAGTTTACTTTCTTCTTCCCTTTTATATAAAAGAACAATCTTATTATATAAGACATACAAAAAACAAACCCATTTAAACAGGCTACACCAAATTTTATTAAAATATTCTCTTACCACATATAGAGATCCTGTTTTTTCTTAGCTTCAAAATAGATGCATTTATTGCAATTTTTCATTTCACAGACCTAAATCCAGCAAGGTACAAAAAATGCAGTAAGTAATAAAATGTGAACTAAATAATTCACCATAATTAATGATCAGATTTCTTCAAGATGATTTTAAGCAAGGCCACTATGAGCAACATTATATTTAGTCACAAAATGTGCTTTCTTCTCAAGCATTCTACTCAAGGTAAACCAGATGCTTTCTGTGTCTCTTTGGTAGAAGTATCCTTTTCTTTTTGACCTACACTATGTATATAGGTATTTTGTTTGTTTTTACCGACAGGATATCAAGCAGCCCAGACTGGCCTTGATCTCCTGATCCTCCTTGCTTTCACCTGCCAAGTGCTGGGATTACAGATCCAGCTGGCCTGCAATTTTTGAATAACTGGTTTCCTTGTTGTTTATTAAGGCCTCTTCTGACCATAATCCCATGTACAAACTATAAAGACTGAAAATAATGCCGTAAATAAGGCATGCAATATATGAATACCACAAAAAGTCTTCAGACTTGACCTACTTCAAGGTAAATTAAACATCAACACCTTAAAAGATTTCCAAAACTACTCCTAAGAAACATACAAAAACATTACAAGAATAAACTCCTGTGTTAATGGTAGTATCATAAACTCAAACTAATATAATACAAATTCTGAACTACTTGAGACTTCAAACTTGCCAACCTTAAAAAAACAAACAAACAAACAGGTGCAATACTTTTTCTTCTGCTTTTTTTGTTGCTTGTCGTTTTCAGTTTTACTGCTTTTAACACTTACTGGTCTCAGTGATCACAATAGGTCTGTGATACTTCTGGCCTTGACACCTGCCATCTCTCTACCTGTTTTCCTCCTTAAGTCTCCAGGACCATTAAGCTGACAAGCCTGTTGAGAAAGCCTTTCCAGTCCAGCTGCCATGGCAAATCCACACTCTGCTTTAGCTCTCTTACCCCCCCTTGACCTAGGTCTTGGCCCTGTCCTGTGCACACCCCTCATTAGGATGAGAGCTCCAGGGCAGCAGAGGCACTGTTCTGCTCAGCACTGTTTTCATAACTATGCCTATTAGAGCAGAGGTTTAAAAATCTATGCCAAATGAACAAATAAAAGGAGCCTTTCAGTAGCCAGACAAGTAGCTTAAAATGGTTTAGAAAAAGTTGCTTTGAAATGTAGGCTTTGTACCTTCAGTACAATTTTGAATTTATTACTAGTCTATTTTATTATTTTTAAATTACTATTACTAGTCAAGAGCAAAATCTGCATGTACTGCTTTTAATACTAGCAAAATATCCTTCACAATGTGGGTTTTCTATAAATATCTAACACTTTTTGAAATTTTGTTTTTTATATGGTGGGTGATGTTTATGAGCACCTACTATGAATTTCCCACAATACTATATATGATAGAATACCTGCCAGATTAGTGAGCTAACAAAATTTGTCTGACTTATTCACAAAACAATTTTTACAAGACACCAAATGACTTTAAAAAAAAAAAGAATTTTATTAGTTTTATTTTATGTGTATGAGTGTATTGCCTGCATGTATGTGAGTACACCCATGCTGTGCAATGCCACAGAGGTCAGAAGAAGGCTTTGGATTCCCCTGGAACTGGAGTTAAGGACAGTTCGTAGCCACCAGGTGGGTGCTGGGAATTGAACCCAGGTCCTCTGCAAGAGCAGTCAGTGCTCTTAACCCCTGAGCCATCTCTCCAACCCCCCAAATGACTTTTTTTTAAAGAGTAATCTTTAGTGTTGGTAAAATACTAGATTGTTGCCAGGTGTGGCAGTGCACACCTTTAATCCCAACACTCTAGAGGCAGCGGCAGGTGAATCTCAGTGAGTTGCAGGCCAACCAGAACTACTGGGAGAGACCCTGTCTCAAAAAAGACCAAAACAAAAATTGTTATTCATTTAAAACTTACCTCATTAATCACAAACAATTTATCTTTCCGATCCATTTTAGTGTCTATAAAAAGAAAAAATAACAAAGTAAATAAATAAAAGACCAAAACTATTTAAATGGATTATATATGCTATCTAGATAATAATTCTAAGTATTTTTTAAAATATTTATTATTTTTATGTGTATGCATGTATTGCCTGCATGTAGGTAAGTGCACCTGTGTCATGCAATGCCCGCAGAGGACAGAAGAGGCTGTCGGATCCCCTGGAACTGGAGATACGGACAGTTGTTAGCTGCCATGTGGATGCTCAGATTTGAACCTGGGTCTTCTGCAAGAACAAACAGTGTTCTTAACCACTGGGCCATCTCTCCAGCCCCAAATCTAAGTATCTTTACATTGAAGATTTTGTACTTAACTTTCAAAATGGTCACATCCGAAAACACTCAACCTCTTGATTCTTAAATGTAAAGAAAATAAGTAATGGGCTACAGAGGTAGATGGCTTAGAAGATGTAAGTATGAGAACCTGAGTTCAGGTCTCCAGGACTCGTGCAAAAAGCTAGGTATGGAGGTGTCCCAATAACCCCAGTGCCACAGAGTGGACACAGATCCCTGAAGCACACAGGCTTAAGGTTAATTGAGAGACCCTGTCTCAAAAAATTAAATGTGAAGAGTAATTGATCTGGACCTCAGACCTCCCTAAGCACACAAATGCACACCCACATGTCCACACAAGCAAGGATACGCACTACATACATACACATGACACACAAATGTAATTTTTCCTCAAAAATTACAAATTCTGGTTAAGCAGTATTTTTAAAACGTAAGGTACCATCCCTACGAGTCTGAGGTTTGGTTACACGAACCCTTGTAGGTAACAAAGTCTTAGGATATTCAAGTCCTTTATGTAAAATACATTATTTATTATATAACCTATGCACATTTGTACATACTTTATTTTTTTATACACACTTTAAATTGTTACTAGGTTACCTATAATATGTAATGCACATCATCACTATGTAAAGGTGTTACACTGCACTGCTATATTGTTTAGAGAATAATGACAGAAAAAGGCTGGCACATTTTCAGCACATGCAATTTTCTTTTTTTCAAAATATTTTTCTTTCCGGAGTTTTTTCTTTTTCCTTATTTTTGAGATGGGCTGGAACTCATTAGGTGATCCACACTGAACACAAACACACAGCAGTCCTCCTGCCTTAGCCTCCCAAGTACATGGATAACAATACAAGCATGAGCCACCATGGCCAGCATCCTAAGTATTTTCAATCTGCAGTTGGGTGAATCTGTAAGTATGAACCCATGGGTGCAGATGACTATATTCTTTTTTTTTTTTTTTTTTTTTTTTTTTTTGTCTTTTTGAAGCAGGGTCTCCCTGTAGCCCCAGCTGTCCCGGAACTCACTCAGTAGACCAGGCTGGCCTTGAACTCACAGAGATCTGCCTGCCTCTGCCTCCTGAGTGCTGGGATTAAAGGTGTGCGCCACTAAACCTGGCTGTGTATAAGTGTATTGCCTGCATGTATGAAAGTGCACATGTCATGCAATGCCCACAGAAGTCAGAAGAGGGTGTCCAATTCTCTAGGAGCTGGTAAGGACAATTGTTAGCCACTATGTGGGTTCTGGGGCTGGAGAGATGGCCCAGTGGTTAAGAGCATTGGCTGCTCTTGCAAAGGACCCAGGTTCAGTTCCCAGCACCCACATGGTGGCTAACGATCATCTATAACTTCAGTTCCAGAGAATCCAACACCCTCTTCTGACCTCTGCAGGCAATGCACCACTTACATGAAGACAATACACCTCATATACATAAAAAATGTTTTTTTAAAAAAAGAACATTGTAAAAAAAATTAACAGCTTAGTAGTCATAAACAAGCTGAGCCCAGTTTAAAACTCCTTCAAACCAACCCCATGAGCAGTCCTCAATTATAAGGACAAGCTATCTCACTCTTCTCTGACCTGTAAAACTGTTAGAAGAAGGCCCCTCTGGACTTTTAGAAAATGCTTCTATATTAAAATACCTGTTTAAAGACTGGAGAAATAACTCAAGGGTTAAAAGCACTTGCTGTTCTTGCTTCTGGGTTCAGTTTCTAGCACACACATGGTGGCTCACAATTGTATCTCCAGTTCCAAGGGATCCAAAGCCTCCTTCTAACCTATAGCCTCTGTGGGCTGACATGGGTGCACAGATGTATATGCAGGTAAAACATTCATAAATTTTTTTTAAATTTAAAAAGGTATGTTTAATAAAAGTAAAGGGGATGGAGATAGCTCAGCCATTAAGAACAGTGGCTGCTCTTGCAGAGGACCCAGGTTCAATTCTCAACACCCACATGGTAGGTAACAACCATCTGTAACCACAGTTCCAGGGGATCCAACACCCTCTTCTGACCTCCGCACGTACTGCACAACATGGGTACACTTACATACACACAGGCAATACACTCATATAGACAAAACAAAATTTTTTTAAAAAAAGAAATATGAATTATATAAATAATTTTTTAAATGCGGTACTCAAAAGAATGAACTTCTGAGGTATTGTGGTTCTTTGTATGTGTGCAGGGGGTGGGAGAGTGCACACATGTTTGTACATATACTTGTATGTGTATGCATATGGAAGCCAGAGGTCATCCTGATGTGTTTTTTTCTCAGGTGCTGTCCACTTCGTTTCTGAGATAGGGTCTCCTAACTGGCCAGCAAGCCTCAGGGATCTACCTGTCTCTACCTCCCCAGCTCTGGGGTCACAAGTGTGTACCACCATACCCGCCTTCTTTATGTAGGTTCTAGGGATCAAACTCAGGTCCTCTACCAACTGAGCTACCTTCCCAAGTCTGAGACTGGGGTTCTTTAAGAACACTGAACAAATGAGCAGTAAATATCTAAGTATATAAATGGGGCAAGTTTACAAATATAAAATTTAAAGTAAATGATACAAAAGTACCTGCTTTAGAATGAGGCATCAACGTTCTCAAGTCCTGCATTAAATGTCTTGTTCTGAAATTTATTCCTCTGGAAGAAAAGATCAGGATCCGCTCCTTATTTTTCCACTTGCCCTAAAGAAAAAGTTAAAAAAGATTTTAAAATCTGATACTGAATCTTTTTTCTTTTCTTTCCCTCTTTTTTTATTTTGGAGACAGGGTCTCACTATGTAGCCCTGGCTACCCTGAAACTATGTAGACCAGGCTAGCTAGCCCTGAACTCAAGAGATCCAAATGATCTGCCTCCCCAGTACTGGGATTAAAGGCTTGCTGCCATAATACCTGGCCACTAGTAGGTTTTTAATGACACTTTTAAAAATATTTTCAGAGCCAGGCATGGTGGTACATGGCTATATAGTCCAGTGACCAAGGAGGCTGAGGCAAGAGACTCACTTAAGGTCAGAAATTTAAGGCCAACCTGGGAACATCCTGAGATTGCCTAAAATAAAAAAATGAAAAAAGAAAAAAGAAAAAGAAAGAAAAACCCTTCCAATCACCCTTCATGACCCTAAGGATTCTTAGCATGCTATTTTTTAATTTCTATTCTCTACATTACAGACATCTATAGTCATTCCCACAGCTTCAACTACCTACAGAAAGGTAAGGAAGGCTCCGTGGCCTAAACTTAATTTTACAGGACCCTTCCTTTCCCTTTACCCCACTTCCTTCTTTCTGCTACCATCATTTCGGTTCCTCAGACTCTGAAAACCATTTGTCCTTATATCTTATATTAATATAAGCACCACTAAATGCGATCAAAATCTCTTCAGAACAATTTGTAAGTCTTATTCAGTGTCCTTACCTAAACACTTATAACCAATTATCAACTGCAAAGCTCATGAATGGCTAGCTCTCCCTGACATAAGTACATCCAAGTCTTCTAATACTAGCACCAATTTAATCTCTTAAAAAAGAAAGTGGGCAGGTTGGCACACACCTTCAATCCCAGCACTCAGGAGGTGGAGGCAGGTCAATCTGCCCCCATAGTGAGTTCCAAAACAGCTGAGGCTATAAGGACACCCTGTCTCAAAAAGCAAAAACAAGCAAAACAACAAAAAAAGCACTGTCCCAAGTGCTTTTACCTCATAATACCATCATGATTTACCTCCCAGAGCTTTCCAAAGTTCAAAATGGCATATATATACCTTATTGCTGAGTTTTTGTTTTTTTTTAAACCATCAATGGTTCTTTTTATTGAGGTATTTCAACCACTTAACTACATCTAAGCTTCTTAGGTATTTGATGATCTTTGTTTAATGAAGCTGATTAACATGATTCGAAAGTCTTTCTCTTCCAAACCAAAGCCTGTCGTTTTTGTAACATCTAAGCTTCTTAGGTATTTGATGATCTTTGTTTAATGAAGCTGATTAACATGATTCGAAAGTCTTTCTCTTCCAAACCAAAGCCTGTCGTTTTTGTATTATCAATCGGCATTTTTGAACCTTCAGGATGCTGACCCCACCATATTCCCATTTGTTGGTCTTAAAAATATACAAAGCTTCACAAATTTGCGTGTCATCCTTGTACAGAGACCATGCTAATCTTTCTCTATATAGTTCCAATTTTAGTATATGTGCTGCCGAAGCGAGCACTAACACGGAATTTTAAAATACATTTTCACTGTTACATCACTACTGCCCAACACCAGCCCTACATTTAAGTCAATCTGGCTCTTAGTTTTAGTTTCAGCGTCTCCCCACTTCCACACTTTTGATCAATTCTTTTTTCTTTCTGTTTCCTTGAACATCAAAATTGTACTGTCTTTGAAATTCAGCTCAAAGGCTAAGTACTTCATGTTTCCTTAGTTTACTAACATCCTAAGAGAAAAGTAAACTTTATCCCCTGCATTTCAATCAATGTATCATATCAGATTAAGATCCCACGTAACCCTAACCCTTTCCAGCTCCCTTAAAAAGGGAGAGCTCCTTTACATTTATTGATATTCCACAAGAAGTCCAGCTGTTGGGAGCTATTAATATAAACACAGCCATTATGTACATTGAGCTGTGGCAGGCTTAACCTTTCACCTTGACTCAAGAGTTTGTGCTTTACACACAAGCACTGAATTGTTCTGTCAAGTCAGGAGGACTGTGCTGATAATTTAGGGAAGATGGTTAATTGGTGGAATTCACAACAAGTATTTGACCATTGGTTGACCCTCAGATAAAGGTGGGAAAAGACAGCTGTTGAAGCTAACTGAGCTAAGTAAACTGTGGTTATCTGATGTTCTGCTGTATAAAAAGGCTGAGCTGAAATAACCCAGGGCTGCAGTCTCTACTGACAGTCCTCCCAAGTATCTTTACTCTGTCTCTTGTTTTTCTTTCAATCCTCACAGGTGCTGTTCATCTAAGGCCGGCTAGCACCGGCATCCAGCTTAAAATTTTGGCAAAGAAACTTTCAGCCTCTCTGATGAGAAAAGAGTATAAGATGTTAATTACATCAGGGGTAAAAGTTACACTCACTTTTCATTCCTCAGAGCTCTCTTTTTTTCCCCTGAGCTTACTATCTCACAACAAAGGGCCCCTTACTTACCACCTAAGTGCTAGAGTATAGAGTACTACCCTTAAGTACAGAGGGCAGACATTAATAAGTCCTTAAAGACAAGATCTTTTTCTCCATTAATGTATTTTGCTCAATGAGCTTTCAGTTGATTGAAAATTACTCCAACAAGAACCCGGTCGTTTCCTTCTGTGTAAAATACATCGATTTCTATGAATTCTTAATTTCCTTCTAAACTCCAATATTTCAGGAAGCGGTCAGGTTTATCATTTCTGAGATGCCAAGGCCAGAGAGGCTTACCTCGGTATAAGGGCATGGCACACTGTTGAACGCACATTAAACTCACGTCGTCTAGTCTCATTTCCATTATCCCCTGAGCTAAAGATTCAATCAAACAAGTCAAAATCACCGTCCCCTGCCAGTAATTTTTTAAAGGCTTGGCTTGGGTATCTTTGACTGACACTGGCCGGCTACACCAGGACGCGGAATCGGTAGAACGGATACACACAACAGCTAGGAAAAAAAGCAAGACAAGCACTTACCTTGGGGGCGGGAAGACGAATAACTGAATACAGACCACCAGACCTTAATACGCCGAGTCAATTCCCTATGAGCTGGGAAGGGGTCTGCAGACGGTCGCCTCCCGGAAGGAGGCCGCGTGTACTACAATGAGACGTACGCACTGCCCGGTGCGGCCACTCGGACCGCTCGGGTCTGTAGTGCAGAGGCCGACTCCCCCAAGCGCGGTAAGCCCCACGGATAACCCCGCAGACGCGTCTTTTACCTTGCAAACGGGACCTGGAATACGGTTTCTCTCTTCTTCCTCTACCTCTTCTGCCTCGGCGGCAGGCTTAGCTGGATGCCCGGCATCTCTCCGGCTTCTTTTTGGCTTCTTTCCCTGAACCGCCAGGCCCCCACGCCGCTTTCTCTTGGTCGCTGCCATCTTGCCTCGCCGCGTTAGCTCCAGACCGCACTTCCGGTCTTGCCGCGCTCTCTCTCTCTCTCTCTCTCTCTCTCTCTCTCTCTCTCTCTCTCTTCTCCTCCTTCCGCTCTCTATGGTACCGCAGACTGACCTTTGGGGGTAGTCGGCCAGCTCTCACCGCCTACTTCCGGTTTTGTAGTTCGGCACTGCAGGACTCTCTAGGCCTGCTCGGTCTCGGTGGTGGTGGTGGCGTAGCTGTCTGAAAAGCGGCGGGAGCCCTCGGCTTGTCTCGGTGGGTCGCCGACCTGTGGTTGTCGCGTTCTGGGGTTTGACCAGAAAGGGCGCCGGGAAGTCCCGACCGCAGCCCGGGCTCCCTGCACTAGCTGTGGGCGGACTGGTGAGCTGGGTGACCAGGGCCCCTATGGGAAGCCAGGTTGGTGGCCTGCGGAGGCGCGAAACAGGCTCGGAGGAGGGCAGCAGGTTGTATACCCCAGAGAAACCCGAGCCCTTTGCACCTGCGATGAGAATTGCGTGTTTTCATACGGAAGAAGAGGAAACAGGAGTTTTGAGAGAAGTCATTTTGCCCTAAGTTAGAGACAATTCCTTAGCGAAGAGTCTGGGGCTCGGCCTCGTCGGCCCAGTTCAGTTCCCACGCCCCTTCCACTGCGCTTCTGGTGGCGTGAGGTCTCGGGTCTGGCCACCCCTGGTGTGAGTCTGTTACCACCCCAGATAGGGGTCTGCTGTTCTGTTGCCACCCCTGATGGGGGGTGGGGGTTCTGTTCGCTCCTGCAGGTGTGTCGGGGTCCGCTGCAAAGAGGACCATCCCTCCGAGCTGCGAAGCGGCACGGTGCAATGCCTCTCCTAACCCAGCGCATTCCAGACCTGAACGAACAGTACAGCCTAGTGGCCAGCCTCGACAATGTGCGAAATCTCTCCACGGTCTTGAAAGCTATTCATTTCAAAGAACATGCCACGTGTTTTGCTACTAAGAATGGACTCAGGGTTACAGTGGAAAATGCAAAGTGTGTGCAAGCAAATGCTTTTATTCAGGTATGGAAGGGGTGGGGGATGGCACCTTTAAGCCGGTGACCAATAAGCCTTCCCCTAAGTTTAATGAATTTGGAAGAACCTGACAGGATTCAAGGTAAAGAACAAAATGTCATTGAATTTTTTCTCTTCTACTAACAAATTCTTTTTCCATCTTACACAGCTATTGGTTAATAGCGAATAAAGTTTTTTAAAGTTAAACTCTAAGCCAGTCTTCTCAGTGTTTAACTCTTAATTTTCGCAAATAATAGGCACTGTTAACTATTCCCATTTTAGATCTGTGGAAACTACAACACAATTTTAAGTAATTAGTTAATAGTCTTACAGCTGCTAAGTGACTGAGTTAGGATGAGAACTTCAGAATTTTTTTACTTTTACATTTACTGTTACTGAACATTTTTCCCTTTTACTGGCTGTATAGAATCTGTTCTTACAAAATAGTGTTTGTATGGTTCATATTGGATCACCACACCCACTTCATGTTTTTGAACACTTGTATGACCTCAGAAATGTAGAAACAAATAAAACATGACTTTTGTCTTCAAAAGAAATTGGAATGTGTTGCCACTAATGCGTGATTAAATTGTGGTATTTTTACTTGTTAGCCATACTGATGGGCATATAAAAGGAGGCAAGGGAACCTCTCATGGGTGGTAAGTGTAGATCCAGAAATGGAGATGAAGGACCCTTCTGGACGTTTAAAATGGAAGCTGTTAGTGGTAAACCTTTAACCTAAACCATGAGTAATAGTGTTCTAATGGATAATGGTTAAAAAACTAGCATGTCTTGCTTGAGAATGAGAAAGTATTCTTATGGAGTTAGCACACTATTGTTATTTTTAAAACATAAAATCTAGAATCTCATGTGTATTTTTATTGTTTAATATAATCCCACTTTCATGTTTACTTTCATAGGCTGAAGTGTTTCAAGAATTTATCGTTCAGGAAGAGACTATTAGTTTTCGAATTAACTTAACTATCCTTTTAGACTGTTTATCTATTTTTGGGTCAAGTCCTATGCCAGGTGAGATATTGTATCATTATAATGGCATTAATGTATTTCTTATGGTTAGAAAAATATAGGAAGGTTTTTAGAATGTAAGCCTTGTTTTTGAGACAGGGATTCATGTAGCCAGGCTGGCTTTAATTCATTTTGTAGCTGAGGATGACCTTGAATATCTCATCCTCCTGCCTTTACCTCCCAGTGCTGAGATTACAGGTGTGTGAAACACCTGTAGTTTTATTTGGTTCTGAGAACTGAACCCAGGGCTTCTTGCTTGCTGGACAAGTACTTTACCAACTGAGCTAGAACCCCAGGAAAGTAAACATGTTGTTAGAAAACTCATTACTTGAGGAGGAGAGGCTCCTGAGGTTTTTTTACACGTGGATTTGGGGAGCTGTTGGCATTTGATAACTGCCGAGGAAGAGAAAACCGCTTTTCTTTGGCAATGTGGCTGCTTATATGTTGTCTGTGCCCCACTGGATGGCCCCACACACATGCACATAGATCAACACTAATTGGATTTAGAGTTATTCATTATAATAATAAAAGAGAACATGAAATCCAAAGGAGACAGGTTGGAGAGGTCTCAGGGATTGGGGGGAGGTCACAGAGGATCGAAATACATGGTATACATCTATGAAATTTTCAAAGAATAAATAAGTATTAAATAAAAATTACTACTTTATTCCCTCTCATCCCCCAGTGATCACAATCTTGGATTATAAGTGTTCAAACTATCCAATGATTATGTGTTACGGTTTTTTAGATATTTGTGAAGATACTTAATTTACAAGGTGTATTACTTGTTGCTGTGACAAAATAACAGACAAAAGCAACTTAAGGGCTTATTTTAACTCACAGTTTAAGGGTGAAGTCCATCATGGCAGGGAAGGCAGAGGTAGGAGCATGAGGCAGCTAGTTACATGGCAGCCACATCAGGAAGCAAAGGGAGGTGTTGTTCAGATGGCTTTCCCCATCTTAAATTCAGCTCAGGACCCCAGCCCATAAAATGGAACCACCCATATTTAGGGTTACTCTTTCACACCCTCAACCTTAATCTAGAAACTACCTCACAGACATGCCTAAAGGTTTGTGTCCTAGGTAACTGACAGTATTCCATGTGGATTTCAAGAATTTAAAGTCAAAAAAGACTTTGAAACAGTAATAAATACATCTCTTTTATTACATTTAATACGTTGTAACTAGATCTCCTTATAGCCATAGCTGACCTGAAACTAGCTATGTAGACAAAGTTGGACTTAACCTCATAGAGATCCACCTGCCTCTCCCTCCCGTGTTGAGATTAAAGGTGTGTACCACCATGGACCTGGCTATAAATATATCTTTAACGTATATAAATGTTTTAATTACTTTTTTCTTCTAACTTGTCCAAAATTACACCTCTACTTCTGGGCAGAGAAAAATAGAAGTAAAACTTCCTGACTCCCAAGTTTACTGTGCTCAAAATATGTTTGCTAAAATAAAAAAAAAAAAACCTTATAAATTATGTCTATTTCCTCAACTAGTTCCTTCAACATATATTTTATTTGCTTATTATTGTTGTATTTTTAGGAATTATTTTTAATAATTCAATTGCCTTTTAAGACTCCCAGAAAAGTATAAGAAAAATTGCAACCTGAATACCCCCCGGAGTAAAGATGTGCTCCTACCATATTATGTATCCTAACTGGCCTAGAACTTGCAGTGATTTGCTTGCCTCGGCCTTTAAAGTAGGATTACAGGTGTGAGCCATGTGAGCAGGGGAGATGAGATGACTCAGTGAATAAAAGTACTTAGAGACCAAACCTGACAATCTGAGTTCAATTCCCAGATTGCCACAGTAGGAGAGACCCAACTCCCAAAAGTTGTTCTGTGACCTCCACATTTGTATTCCTTGACATTCGTGCATCCACATGCACATACTGTATGCACTATAATAATATTTTTTGATTGTGCATTTTCTAATCCAGTGCTCCCCAGCTGGTTTTTCATGAATGCACCTGCTTTCCCCTATTCCTCACTGACTCCAACTAGTAAGTGGGAGCTAGAGTGTCTTCTATTCTTTCTCAAAAGGGTATTGAAGTATTAAAATTATACCACTAAATACCACCTTCTCTTGCTCTCAGTTTGATTTAAAATTTGAGGAAATATATGCTAGAAGTTTGACAGAATTTGTGTGTGTGTGTGTGTGTGTGTGTGTGTGTGTGTAGCTTTGCGGCCTGGAACTTCACTTGTAGACCATGCTGGCCTGAAACTCAAGAGATCCTTCTGTCTCTGTCTCGAAAGTGCTGGGATTAAATGAGTGCACATCCACTCCCAGCCTAATTATTCTTGAGGAAGAATGTGATTTGGAGGAGAAACAAAACCCAGAACCATAAAGCTAACCATGGTACGATTTCTTTGCATTTCAGGGACTTTAACTGCACTTAGGATGTGCTACCAAGGTTATGGTCACCCTCTGATGCTGTTTCTGGAAGAAGGAGGAGTGGTGACAGTCTGTAAAATCAACACTCAGGAGCCTGAGGAGACTCTGGATTTTGATTTCTGTAGCACCAATGTGATAAATAAAATTATTCTGCAGTCAGAGGGGCTCCGTGAAGCATTTTCTGAATTGGACATGACAAGTGATGTCCTACAGATCACTGTGTCTCCTGACAAGCCCTATTTCAGGTACATGGGTGCCATTATCCTTAATGTGGTCTGGTAGTGGTTAATGTTTGAGTTCCGTAATTTTCATTATCAGCATTCCTGGAATTTTCAGAACTTTCAAAAGCCCTTGATCACATAATTTTATGGAACCAAGACAGGAAACTTAAGACGTGGTGAGTGTACTTCACCATTAGCATTTTGTAGTTAGGCAGTAGAACTGCCTAACTGGTTTGTGGATAAGGCTTAGTCTTGTACTCCACAAACTAGTTGTATTTTCGTTGCTGTATTAGTGTTTAGATGAGGTCACATCATGAAGAAAATTGGGATTAAATGTTTGGAAAATGTGTTTGTATTATATGGTATCTTTTTTCTTTTAAGTTAATTTAGAATACAAAAATAAGTAGGTAGTACTGATGGGTGATTTATTTACTTATATCTACTGTGCCCATACCATCTTAATACAACTAGGGGAGAAAAAAAAAAAAAACTTAAAGTGAAGAAAAAAATATGTGAAACAGCAGAGGAGAACAAAATTGCAAACCATTAAGAACCAAATAGGTCTCAAATACTTGGGAAACAGTACTTGAGTACTTGGAGGATTGGTCATGGTTAACTTCCTAGGAACAGACAGTTTTCAGCAAGAACAAGAATACATACAGTATCAACTGTCAAGCTGTTCTGATATTTTGTGCCATGGAAGTTTATGGATTTTTTTTACAGGATCAGAATCAGTCTTTTTTAGAAAGTTGTTACAATTTGTTCTCTTCTATATCCTCTGGAAACCTTTATTCTGGTGCTTGTCAGAGTGTTTAGCTGGGTATGGTGCTACTTGTCCATAGTCTCAGTATTCTGGAAATGTAGGCAAAAGAATCATGAGTTCAAGGCCAATCTGAGCTATAGAGAACTCCAGACCAGCTTGGGCCCATTTACGTAGAGACACCTAAGCAACCAAATAAAGTATATTGCAATCAGGTTTTGGGGTGTTTTTTGTTGTTTGGTGTGTGTGTGTGTGTGTCTGTCTGTGTCTGTGCACACATGCTCATGCCCTTGTGTGCACTTGGGGGGAGCCAGAAAAGGACATCAGATGTCTCCCTCTATTGCTGCCCACCTTATTGCTTTGAGGCAGGGTCTCTCACCCTGTTTGGTGAGCTCCTGGGATCTGCCTCTCCCAATGCCGGGGTCCATGGGTATGTGCAGGTACTGGGAGAGTTGAACTCCAGTCCTCATGCTTGCATAGCAAATGCTCTTGTCCATTGGTCCATCTCCTCAGCCCTGCTAACCAAATTTTTAGTATATGAATCCTAATGTTGCTTACTTTTGAACCTATAAATAAACGAGTTACTCATTTTCAACCATAGGTTATCTACTTTTGGAAGTGCAGGCAGCTCCCACCTTGACTACCCCAAAGATTCAGATTTGGTGGAAGCCTTTCACTGTAATGAGACCCAGATCAACAGGTTAGTTCTTAACATCAAGGTTGCCATTGTTGATAAAGATGAATTCAAGTAACAAATTTCCATTCAAAAACAAAATGGGTAATTTTGGGGCTGGAGAGCAGTTAAGAGCACTGACTGCTCTTGCAGAGGACCCGGGTTCGATTCCTAACACCCACATGGCAGCTACGAACCACCCTTAACTCCAGTTCCAGGGGAATCCGAAGCCCTCTTCTGACCTCTGCTGCATTGCATGACACAGGTGCACTCACATACGTGCAGCCAGTATATTCATACACATAAAATAAGAAATAATAAAAATTTTAAAAATAAGTAATTTTAATCTGTTTTTAAGAATGGCTCACATTTTTAAAAATAAATGGTTGGGTACTAGGTTTACTTGACTGTTGGGTTGTAATTGTGCTCAAATCTAGAGAAAATACTAGCAAATTTGTTAAGTGTTTAAATTGTATTCTTATATTTGCTACTTGATTCTTGGTATTTTTTGTCCTTTACTTTGAGTTATGTGCATTGCATTTAGTATATCCAAATAACAGCTTTTCATTTATTTTCCTACAGATACAAAATTTCTTTACTGAAACCCTCTACAAAGGCATTAGTCTTATCTTGTAAGGTATCTATTCGGACAGATAATCGAGGATTCCTCTCATTACAGTACATGATTAGAAATGAAGATGGACAAATATGTTTTGTGGAATATTACTGCTGCCCTAATGAAGAATCTTCTGAGTACTGAATAATTCACTGATTATTTATGTGTACATTTGCGATTGTGTTCCCACTCTGACTGCAGTGTTCTTCATGGTTTCCTATTGGACTCGACAGAAAAGAAGCATGGAGAAGGCGGCTCAGGGTCCCCAGACTAACAGTGACTGTATATTTCATAAAGTGTTTTCATGTAGTCATAAATTATCTGGCTTATTAGATGACGGTCCCTGTGACTATCTTTTGAACTCCTGGGGATCATTGTGAGTCAAGATGGATAAATTTTATGTTCTTTTCTACTTAGAACATTCTTAGAACCTATACAAAGTTGGATGGAGCCATACCAAAAATGTGCCTTTATATACATTGCCTAGTAGTGTGAATTCCAGAGTCTAGATCTTAAAACTGACTGGCTCTCACAGTCAAACCTGTGTCATCGCCAAACTCTGAAGAGTGTTCTTGTGTGTAGCATTAACTGCATTGAGGTAATTACTTTTGTATATGTCTTCTTCACAAATGTTCTAACATCAAGGCATCACCAAGCCAATTTGAACATTGTTTTCTGTGGTTTTTAAAAGTATACCTATCGCTAAGCAGCATGCAGAACCACCTCTGAACCATCTGATGCAGTGGTACTTAGTTCACAGCTCCTTTTGCCTACTGTAGTAGCTTCTTGACCAGAAACATTCAGTAGTTTTGTATTTTCTTGGATAGTTTCTACTGAAATATTTTTTGTGACACATAGATTCTTTTATACTTAATAAAACACTAAAATTCTCTGAAATGCTCTCTAGTAGAAAAAAATTCATGACTAAAGTCAAGTTTCTGACATTTTTACTGTATCACATGGTAACAGTTTAATGCAGAGTGGCACTAAAGGCTTTTTGGATGCAATAGTTCTTCATGAGAAAATACTGTCATTCCATTGCAAGATTCATTTAGCATTCTTGACATTTATCTGTTAATTCCAATCATTATGACTCCTGCTCCCAAATAAAGTGTCCCAGACTGATGGTTGAAACCCATTCAGTGTTACCCAGCACAATTTGAGAGTGTCTTTGGAATACCCTATCTTAAAATGGTAGACACCACTGGCTTGGAGAGAATTGCAGCAGGTTGAGTGGGGCCAAGCTCCCCCAGAACTGCTGCGTGCTATATGACAGTTCTGTGATGTAGGCCAGGGTTAGTAAGTGATGATTCCGCATCCCAGGCAGTCTCAGGGTGTCTAGCTGATACTGGGAAGGTAGAATTTTGTAAACTGTAATATATGTTTGAGAAGGAAATGAATGAATCTACTAAATATCAAAATATGTCGTTTCCATAAACACTTAAGAACAAACAATTCAAAAACATGAAGGTGATCACTTGACAGTTCACGAACTACAATTTTTCCTGTGTATTTAAAATAGGGCAGAACTTATCTAGCAGCTGGTTTTTACTAACCCCTTTACCCTCAACTCCCAACATACAGAATTCATTTTAAATTGGATACATAGAATTTCGGATTTTGTTCATTATTGTAGTGTGTACATATAACAGTATCTAAGCTATAATAGGTATGCATTAAATATCTGTTAGATGGAAGAATATCCACTTACAGATTTTTAGTACCTTACTAGTAATTATGACCATTTAGCTCCAAATTATAAATTGAATATATTAGATTTAATAAAGAATGGGTATCTTGGTACATTTACAAACCATCTTTTTAGGACTTTTTTTTCTTTTTAGATTTATTTTTAATTATTTGTATGGATATGTGTCTATGTGGGGGTATGTATGTGCACGTGAGTGCTGGTCCCTGTGGAGGCAAGAGGTGTGGGATCTCCCTAGGGCTGGAGTTAAAGGTGATGGTAACCCACCTGTTGGGAGTGCTGCGCACCAAACTTGGATTAACCACCGAGCCACCTCTCCAGACCCAGGTGCATTTGTTTTTATTATTGATAATTAAAGAAACGAATAGATTCTTGACAAATCACTCAAACATCAAGGTGCTGACATAATAAAGAATTTTTATTTTCTAGGTCTTTGACCTAGAGTTTTTTGTTTTTGTTTTTGCTAGTTTAGCTTTGTTTTTAGCTCCAATGAAAGACCTCTGGGGGGGTGCTTCCTCCTGCATAGTGGGCAATGCTTGGGTACCATTTACAGACTTATTTCATATAACAGTAGATGGAAGAATACAGTCTTCATTTCTCAAAGTTTTAGTTTTTTAAAGTTTATCCCATTGTCTTTTCAGTAAAATTTTGCTTTTTTCTTTAACTTTTTTATTTCCCTTTTGCTGCTTCCACATAGAATTCATTTAATAATAACTCAAAATGATAAAAAGATTAAGTCATTTGTTAAATTATTCTTTTCTGACAAAAAGTCTTGTAACACATTTTTATAAGTCACAGAATTTCTGATGTCAAGTATTCCTAGTAGAATTTTGTTATGGTTGTTTGAAAGGATACTGTTAACACATACTCAACAGTTTGGAGTGGGGATCTTCAAAACAATGCAGAGGGCTGAGGCGATGGCTCTCTGGGTAAAAGCACTAGCTGTGCAAGTCTGGTGACTTGAGTTCCATCCCGGAACCCTTGGAGAAGGCTGGATGCAGTGGCAGTAGGTGGGAGGTAGAGACAGGAGAATGCCAGAAGCCCATGGGCCAGCTAGTGTGGTGTGTATAGCACAGCCACAAAAACACCAAGAAAAAACTGCCTCAAAAAGAAAAGGTGGAAGGGGGCTGAAGAATTGGCTCAGCAGCAAAGAGCACTGGTTGTTCTTGCAAAGGACCCAGGTTTGATTCCCAGCATCCACATGGTGCCTAACAACCACCTATAACTCCAGTTCCAGGGGATCTAATGCCCTCTTCTGACCTCCATGAGTAGACAATACACTCATAAAATTTTTTAAAGTTTGTTTTTTTTTTTTCCCTAAGGTGGAAGAGAACAAAGTCCTGAAAAGTCCACACTTGTGCCTGTACTCAGAAAAAGTTTTTTCAAGAACTATATAGATTTCTCACCTTCCTACCTTCACAATGCCTGTTCCTTCGCATCTGAAAGAAAAATTGGGGAATTGATCCCAGGTTTCACACATGCTAGGCAAGTGCTATGCCACTGAGCTATGTCCTCACTTTTCAGTGTTACTTTAAACATGTCAGGCTCTGTGTACCTAAGCACATTAGTAGCTAAAACAGATTTCCCACTAGGAGAACAGACAGTGTTTTAATTAGAAATGCCACAGGAACTGTTAGGAGTACTAGCATCCATATCTCAGTCATGGCTAGAGGTTTTGCTAATCTTTGAAATAGGTTTTCTTTGTGAAATTAGTAGCTTACCGATCAATATAAGACTAGTAGTGGATCTCCTTGGTAAAGCTAAAAATAAGGTTTTGAAATTGATTAAATTTTAGTTCAGAGAAGTTCCTTCTCCTTGGATGAAAAATAAGTGTGAGGGTTGTGGCCCCTGCCTGTGGGCATGGTTGCTGAGGCTTGGTCCCTAAATGGTCTTCCTGTCATTTTGGTCTGAGAATTTTGGATGTTGGGACAATATTGTCTGAACTCTGATCAAGTGGAACTTGAAATGGTAGGTGAATTTATCAAATCATAAGTAGAACTTCAGTGAACTTACAGAACAATTGGTGGAAACTGTTGAAACCACTTACTGAAATTTGCATACAACAGTTTGCTTTGAGCTTGGATTTCTTTGATACTAAAATCATAAGAAAATAGTTAATCATTGTATACCTAAAAATGTCAGTACCTATTAGCTAATTCAAAAATGCCAGGCCCATTAGCACCATCAAGCATTTGTCTACAACCATCCCACCAGAACATACCCAGTCTAGTCTGATCTCAAATTACGCAGAGTTGGGCCTGGTTAGTATTTGGTGTGCTAATTAGTTTTTGTTAACTTGACACAAGTTAGAGTCACCTGGGAAGACGGAACCTCAATTTAGGAATTGCATCCCTCAGACTGGACTGTGGGCATGTCTGTGGGGCCTTCCTTGATTGCTAAATAATAGAGGAGGGTCTTCCCTAGCAGGTGGGCCTGGGCTGTACAAGTACAGGTGAGCAAGCAAGAGGGAGCAAACCAGTAAGCAGTGTTCCTCTGTGCTCTCTGCTTCTGTTCCTCCAGGTTCCTGCTTGAGCTCCTGCCCAGATTTCCTTCGATGAAGGACTGTCCTGTAAGCTGAAGTAAACCTTTGTTCTCCCAAGCTGCTTCTGGTCAGTGCTTTATCACAGCAATAGAAAGCAAACTAGAGTACTTGGTTAGGAGAAATGGCAAGTATTTGACTGGATTGTGTCACCCCTCTTACTGGTTCCCAGCTGATTGAATTTAGGAAGTAGCTTGGTGTACTTGTCTGCAGTTTTCCAATAAGAGTGCAGCTTTAGATTAAATTGTAACAGCATTTCTACTGTTTCTTTTGACATTTCACAAAGCAATAAAATTTTTAGATCTTTCAGTAGAACACAGGATTTTTATAATGGTAGAACTCTGGGTAGTACCAGTATATTTGTTCATATCCACAAAACAGGTGTGTGAAAGTGGAAACAAAGTTTAGGAGCCTGCTTGAGTCAATCTATGATCTGATAAGAACAAAAGTCCATCTCTAGACAGGACTAAAATTAACCATGGCAAGCTGAGCAACCAGTAAACAAGCAGTGCATGGGAAAGCAATGCTTCAGCGGCCCTCCGCCAGGGATATGCCTTGGGACTTTTCTTCTGAGTGCCAGGCTAAAGCATTCTGGGAGTAAGTTGGCAGTGTGGCCTGGAGAAAACCCGTCAGCCTATGGATTAACTGATGTGTATGTATGTGCTCCTGCCCACAGTAAACACTGCTCACTACTGAACAAATAATTTCTTGAATAAAGAACCAAAATGGGGTTCTATGAGTACTGAGTGATACAGTTGTCAGCGGTGAGACATGTGGGGTCCAGAGATACAAGCTCATTGGGCTCTTTTAAGTCAGTTCAGGTAACAGGATAAAGGGGGAATTTTTTTTTTAATGGTATGGTATAAACTAAGAGAGTTCTCTTTTGCCTATGAATACATTAAGAAAGTAATTTAAGAATGCCAATTTCTTTTTCTAAATACACTTTCTGAGGATAAGGAATTTATCAAAAACTTCTAAGCATCCCTTTTCTGAAGATTTGTGAGAGAGAGGAGGAGAAGAGTGCTGTACATGCCGTGGAGCTTGTGTGGCCTCAGAAGACAACTTTCAGGAGTCTGTTCTCACCTCCCACCTTGTTGAGCCAGAGAGCCTTTCTGTGGAGTGCTGCATGCTCCAGGCTAACCGGCCCATCAGTTTCTGCTTCTGGGTTTTCTCTCGTCCCTGTTCCCCAGGAATCCTGGGATTATAGATACTAGCAACCACATATGGCCTTTACGTGGGCTTAAGGCTCTACCTCAGGTCATCAGGCTTGTGCAGCTAGCACTTTTACCCACTGAGCCGTCTCCCCAACTCACCCTTCTCTAAAGATTTTTAAAGCCAATGTGATGGAGATGGCATAATGGGATGGATGGATAGATTAATCAGCTGCAATTCAAGAAGTCTGCACAATAATTACCAAGCTGAGCTTGAATAGAATCCTTCGATTTCTCTTGTCCTGTCTCTAATGTCTTCATTTATAAAATAAGGTCCTTTCTGATTCTAATGTTATATAACCAGACCAGGACAAATTTTCAAGAGAATCAAACATTACTCACAAAGCAGTTTTTGTACCTTCAACTTGCTGTGACTAAAACCACTTCCAAACCATATACTGAAATGTTCATCAGTAAACATCTTAGGTATTATGTAATTTTTTTCCAAACTTGGGACTGGGGATGTAGTGCCGTAGTTGGGCACTTGCCTAGCATGTGCTTGTGTTCAACCCATAGTACTTGGAGGAAGAAAAATGAGACTTAAAATAATAGAACTGAGCTTAAGAGAAATGGAGTGTAATAGAGCCCTGGTGACAGTGTAACGTAAAAAAGCATGTAATGAAAAGATTTCTTTCTCCCAGTTATAGCTCAAGGTCCTGGTTTCTAATGACTCTCAGGTAATCTACCTGCAGTGCTGCTGCTAACTGGAACTTTTTCCCCCCTCCGAATTCCTAGTTTAGAAAAAAAAAATCATCTGCTTGTGCTCTGCATTTCTGCCCATGCCAGTGAACAGATCTTGTGGTCTAGAATTCTCGTTAGCAAGGCTGTCTTTATTGTTGGCTGTCCTGGGCAGAGTTTTCAGTTCACTGCCAACTAAGACCTAGAGGAAAGGAGAAAGCTGTTCTCAGTGCTGGTGGTTCTTCCCCTTGCCCATGACTAGCCCTCCCAGCCCCACATCACTGCTTTGTCTGAGCTGAAAGGCTGCTCTTCCAAGGCAACTGACAGTGTTACCTTTACTTCCCATTACCAAACTCAAACATGCCAAGTCTCTTAACAGGTCCAAAACAGGACCAGGGTCTTGGGTTTTGTCCGAAAAGACCAAGGAGCTCTTTCCTTGATTTAGATGGCAAACTATGGGTTTCTGAGCTGAGTTTTATTTGATCACAGCTGAAAAGACCCATCTAATTTATCCAACATACTTCAGGGTTTTCAAATGATTTCTGATGAGCACAGAGAGTTGTATTCCAGAGGTACTGTCAGTGATCAGTGATAAGAGGGGGATCCACCTCCCTTCATTGTGGCCATTAAGTCTTCTATCTCCCAACTTCCTAATACAGGAGGAGCTGAGCTGTATTTAGAAACGTGGTCCAAAACACAGATCCACAGTTCTATTAAAAGCGTTTTTCAGGCCCAGGTGTGGTGGCCAGATGCCTTTAATCCTGGAACTTGGGAGGCAGAGGCAAATAGATCTCTGTGAGTTCGAGGTCATCCTGGGCTACATAGTTTCAGGGCAGCCAAGGCTACAAAGTGAGATCTTGCCTCAAAACTTAAAAAATAAGTTTTTTAGTCACCTCTTTATGCCTCGAGCTATAAAAACGGTGGTTTTTCATAGCCTTTGGAGGGATGCGGTAATTTCGTTCCATAGAAATATGACATATTGGGGCTAGAGAGATGGCTCAGTGGTTAAGAGCACTGGCTGCTCTTGCAGAGGACCCGGTTTCTGTTGCCAGCACCCACATGGCAGCTAACAGCTCGGGGCTGGAAAGATGGCTCAGTGGTTAAGAACACTGGTTGTTCTTGCAGAAGACCCGAGTTCGAATCCCAGCACCCACATGACAGCTAACACCTGTCCATTAACTCCAGTTCCAGGGGGTCTGACAGTCTCTTCTGTCCTCCAAGGGCATTGCACAACACGGGTGCACTTACCTACATGCAGGCAATACATTCATAACACATAATAAAAAAAATTTAAATATACAAATCTCATTAAGTACTGTTTCATTCTCTGACTACTACTACATAAAATGCAGAAAGTTATCTGTGCTTCAATTCCTTTGTCAATATGATTCTAAGCAGAGAAAATAGACACAGATTCAGTTGCCCCAGGTTCTTACAAGTCAGAGGTGTGCAAAGATCTAACGTCTGCCTCGGGCCTGCTGTTCTCTCACTCACCACATGATGGCAAGATACCCCTACCTTTAAAAGAAATGCTTGCCACTGAGCACAGCATCTTCGGGTTTAACTTACGGTTTGGGCTAGCCTGCCTATATTTTCAGTTTTCAGAGGCAAAGCGCTAGATCACATTTGAAGTATTAACCAACAAAACGTTTCCCACATCAGTTTAATGGTAGTTTTCTGAAGCAAGCTGCCCCCATCTCTTTGCTCTAAGCACCAATGCTCTAACTAGGAGGTCATAAGTAGCCGCGGTTTCAGCTGTAACTTCACACATGGTTACTGTGGGCCACTTTGCAAGCACCTCATTTATTCACAGCAATCCTGACACAGGTACTATACTCCTCTCCATTTTATAGACGAGGAAACCAGGATGTCAACTGGAAAGTGATAGTTCTGGGGTTTGAATCAAGGCTTCCCTTTTCCAGAGCTGTGATGAAACCGCATCTCTGCTGTGTTGCCAAGGCTGTCCTAGGATTTTCAAGAAGCTGGGACTGCAGGCAGATGCCACCATCTCTAGCTTCTGAGCTGCCACTTGTAACCACCACAAATCATAAGGAACAATTACTTCATAGGGGTATGCAGAAGTCCTGTTTCCATGATCAGATAAAATGGTTGATTGGTGACATAATTGTTCATTAAGACTTCATTATGTCCTGAAGTAGGACCTAAATTCTTTTTTTAAAATACTTTATTTTTATTTTATGTGGATGAATGTATTGCCTGCATGTCTATAAGTGCACCCGTGTCATGCAATGCCTGTGGAGGTCAGAAGAGGGTGTCAGATTCCCCGAGAACTAGAGTTTTGGACAGTTGTTGGTTGCCATGTGGTTGTTGGGAATTAAACCCTGGGGTCCTCTACAAGAGCAGCCAGTGCTCTTAACCACTGAGTCATCTCTCCAGCCCCTGGACCTAAATTCTTTACTAAACTACAAAAGCTTTCTTGAGCCCTCAGGTCAAGCATGTCCTACACCACTGATTTGAATAAAACCAACTTTAGTCTGTTTTGGTTCTAAAAGCAGTATAAAGTTTCATTTGCCAAAATTTAAATCACTGACCATTTCAAAAATAATTCAGGCACATAAAAATACAGAATTTAAAAATTCTCTAAACATACAGATAGAGAAATCTGTAGCAACTGTTGACTGCATATTCAAAGCCCCGTAGAGTCCTTCAGCAAAGTAACCCATGTCACTTTGTTCAGTGCTACCTGTATCCTCAGCGGATTTCTGCCACAGCTCCCCCCAACACCCCAACCAACGTGCATCTCGGGATTAGCATTTCCTTTTCGGAAGGGCAGCACCATGCAAGAGTATTTACCATTCCTTCTAGCACTGCTCTTCTTCATGTCCCTCTGTCTTTGCATGTAGCCTTCCTTTCTGGAATGGCTTCTCTTCTCCATCTGGATAAAGTTGCCCTTCAAAACAAGCTCAACTGTTACCTTCTCTCTGAAGTCTTTTCCAGCTCCTATGGATCCTCCTTTTTATCCTCATTGCCCTGAGGACTCTATTCTAGAACTTCTAATTCACGGTCTCCTTGTTTCTTTGTGTTTGCTTCTTGTACTAGAGTGCTGTTCCTTTGTGGTGAATGACTGTTTTATTGGTGTTGGTGACTGTTGGCAGCTCAGCTGCAGCTAGCATTTTAGAAGTATCACTCCAAGAAGTCAATAAAGAATGAGACCGTGGTGTAAAATACGTGTGCTCTCTTTGCCTAGTTCTACCCTAGACCCTCCTATCTGTTCATTTTTGTGGGTGTAACAGAATGACTATTGACTATAAAACTCCCCACTGTTCTGCTAAAGACAAGGTTCCCAAAAGCTGACTCTTAGTGGTTTAGATGCTCCTGTTCCCCATAAAGGAGACCTATAGGCAAAGAACCAAAGGCTCCCCTGTTTTCCATTCTCCATGTGTGCCACTGCCTCAGACTAGTCTTGAAATCTTGATCTGGAAAGGCTACTGCCCCCTGGCACCTGTGTGCTGAAGCCAGGGATGCTTCTCACCCACACCAAGCTATGGCCAAATATTTTCTCCTTTAATTTCATAGAGGAAGTGTTAGAATAGTTATCTTATAAATAGTAAGAAAAGAGCATGAACAGAGAAACCTGCAAACAGTTTATGGAACATGAATTTCACCACTGAGGTCTTGCCTAAGACTGGCCTTGTTGATGCAAAGCTTTCTGAACAATCTCTCACTTCATTTCTTGCTACAATTCTTTCTGGGGGTAATTTCCCTAAGTCCCATTTCTACCCTACTTCTTTTTGTCTTTCCTTTCCCAGTCTCTTGGCCCAGAAAAAGCAGTTCCATTTTGTTTACATGATCAAGATGACTTGAACCCTAATAGGTCAAAGGGATTTATGGCATCTGCCTTCTTTCCTTTCTTGTGAAAAGGATGATTGTTTGCCCTTTCTGTTGTCATCTTTAGCTTTAAGACTCATCGAAATGTTATATCAAAATAACTTTTCCATTTGCAGTTGTCCCGGAGACCTCATATGAGATAAGACTGGGACAAAATGAAGTTGATGTTCTGTGCTTTCTTATTTCCAGCAAATCTAGATGAGAAAGTTGAGCTGTAAATACATCTCATCTTCATCCATCTCTTATCACAGACCTATACCGGATGCTAAAGCATTATGTGAATAACCTCACTCTGCATTGTATTTCATAGTATATTTACTATTTTAATCTTCAATAAAGAGAGCTGAAATTTAGAGTAACTTGCTTAATAGCATGCAGAAAGTGGTAGAACCTGGATTTAAACAACTTTCTAACTCTGAATTTAGTCTGTGATCTTAGCATCTACATTACTCTACAGTTAGCACTGTCTTGTGATGAAATAGGCCAGTCTGCAAGGCAATGGGTGAATGTCTGATTAAGGAACATGTTTAGTCAGGTACCAGACAAGCAGTAATATAAAACATCTGTTCTAATAGAGTTCATGCTAGTGTCAGTGGTGTAAGCAATTTTCTCTTGGCCAATAGAGTACCTGCTTATTAGTTACCATTCTCTTCACATCTACAGTCATTGTCATCATCATCATCATCATCATCATCATCATCATTATCTCTAATTAGCACACACTATGTGCCAGGTACCTTTCCAAGCAGTTTTATTTACATTAACTCATTTACCTCAGAACAACCCTGTGGATTAGGTATTATATACTTATCCCCATTTTATGGATAAGGAAACTGAGAAGTAAAAGCAATACTAACCAACAATAGAGCTGGGTTATAACATGACCACGTGACTCTAATTTGCCTTCTTACCACTATATTGCATACAGTATACTGTCTCTTAACCTTTGACACATGTACCACATGCTTTAAAAGTTTGTCTTTTAGGCTTGGCGTGGTAGCACATGCCTTTAATGCCAGCATTCAGAAGGCAGAGGCAGGCAGATATATGTGAGATCAAGGACCAAGGGCAGCCTGGATGGTCCACATAATGAATTCCAAGACAACTGGGGCTACATAGGGAGACCCTGTCTCAAACCACCCCCCCAAAAAAACCAAACAATAAAAATGTTTATCTTTTTATCAACACAAAACATGTTTGTTGCAAAAATGAAAATAAAATAACAGAGAAATATATACTACAGAAGTTGAAAGTCCCCCATGTTCAAATACCCCAGAAAAAATATTGTTACCTTTACTAACCACATATTTATAAAGCCAATATGTAATTTTTATGTTTTTATCCCTTTTCAATATATCTAAGGTATTATTCCAAGACTCTCCAAAGCTCCAGCTCATGTTTCTGAATGATAACGTTATGTGAAAATAGACACTTACCAGTGTTTCTTCTGGTCAACACTTGAGTTTTTCTACCATTTTTTAAATTAGAAACAAATCTATAAGGAAGATAGTCATACAATACACACAAAACATTTATGTAAGGATCTCAAGAGTGTCAGAGCCACATTTCAGAGTCACAGAAAACGCACATCAAAACATTCTATTTACTTTTTTCCTAAAATGTCCACCAAAAAGGTAGTATCCTCAGCCAGTCCTATCAACACAGCATAGAGAGGACAGATTTCTTCATATATTTGGCACTAGGTTTGTATTATATATTTCATTATCAGAAATATAATAAGCTAACAATGGTATTTGGTTTTGAATTTGTTAATTTTTTATGAGATTAGAAATCATTTTGTGTGCGCTTATTGGTCATTTTCATTTCCTATTGTTTGAACTGTCCCTTAATGTCTTTAATGACAATGAGTTTGATTACACCTTCCTTGAAACTTTCTCCTCCTTGAATTTCCATTCTGTTCTTTCTGTTCAGAAAGAGTAAGAACTCTTTCTGAGTCTCCTTTCTCTAAATAACATTTCACAGAAGCTATGTATCTGCCTGGGTTAGATGGCTTCAGTTGTCAACATGACGCCTCTGGGAAGAAGTAACCTCAGTTGGGAAATTTCCTCTATCAGACTCTTATCAGAGCATACATACATATAGTAAGGCATTTTCTTTATTGTTGAGTGATGTGGGAGAGCCTTGCTCACTGTGGGTAGGTGGCCCTGGGTTACATAAGAAGGCAGGCTGAACGCAGGCCAGAAGAGCGAGCCAATAACCAGCATTCCGCCATCGTCCATGCTTCAGTTCCTGCCTCCAGATTCCTGCCCAGCATTCCTGTCCTGGCTTCCCTCAAGGATGAACTTTGATCTGAACATGTAAGCCAAATAAACCCTTTCCTCCCCAAGTTGGTTTTAGAGTGTTTTATCACAGTAATGGAAAATGAACTAGGATGCTGCCTTATATTAAGTGCTTAAAGTGGAGTATAAAAAATAATCATTTTTATAGTTAAAGTGAGGTTTAGGCAGGCTTGCTGTTAATGGGAAAGCTCAAATTTGTGACCCAGTGCTCATTTACTAAATGAGTGGTCCCCAGAATTCTTTCCAAGCTATCTTGTTTCACACACACATATTCTGTGTATTGTTTTATCTGTTTCTTAGGTTTCAGACTCTATCTCCTTGAGCTTTTGGTCTAAAGCAGCCAAAAGCTTACTGCACATTGCCAAGTGGATGTACTGGAAACACCTCAAACATAGCATATCCAACATAGAAGTTATTATCTTCCTAAAACCCAGACATCCTCCAAGATAGAACTCCTCTTGCCAATATTATTTCTTTGTAGTCATCTAGTTGTCAAGCTAGAGACATTAAAGCTACCTTTGATTCCTGCCACCATTACGCTTCAGAACTAACTGGTTCCAAGGTCTGTCAACACAGACTACAAACTGTTTCTCAGCCTATCCTCTTGTTCCTTTCTCTATAGCTTTAGATACTTAAGGACCCCAGCACTTCTCTCTCAGCAATTGGCTCTGCCTTCTAAATGGTCTCCTTACTTCTCCTTACTTGTCTCATCTTTCATACTCATTGCTATCAGTTAATTCCTGAAAGCTGGTTATCATGTCCTATTCAAAATTTTTTGATAGCTATCTTCTAAATAAACCTAAACTCTTTAATATATTACATAAAAGTTCCACAGTACGGCCCCAATATCCCACTCCAAGTTCATCTACAACATGCTCCTCCTCATGTACCTTAAACTACAACCCTTCAAGATTACTTGTTATCCTCAGAAGTACCAGTGAGATCCAGGGCTCTATGCTTTTGTTCATGGTCCTTGGAGACTTTTCTGGCTTCTTTCCATCTGCTGACATCCTTGTCTACACTTGCTTGGAGGCCTTGTAACCTTCTTGCACATTGTACTCACAGTTCTGGCTTCACAATTTATTACCCATCCTTTTTGTTTACATTTCTATTAAAGACTTTCTGTAAGGTAATTTAAAGCTTGTTATATGCATGTTTTCCTGAAAGGAAAATATTCTTTTTTTTTTTTTTTCAATCTTTTGAGGCACGGTCTCCCTATAGCCCCAGCTGGCCTAGAACTCACTATGTAGATCAGGCTGACCACAATCTCATAGAGATGTGCCTGCTTCTGCCTCCTGAGTGCAGGAATTAAAGGGCATTTCCAAGTCCTAGGAGTTTGATTTAGAAATGATTAAAGTGACGTACACTTGAGATTTAGGTATAATTTAGACTAAACAAATCTCCAAGTTTACTTCCATTTCTGAAGTTTTCTATGCCTTTTCTATGCACTAAAATCATGTATGATATCCTTGCAGCTGTCCTCTGTCCTTGGAATTGCTTCCTACTTCATGAGGCCAGTTCTGCTTTAACTTCTTTGCAGAGGCCCCCAAAGACAAGAATTCAGGCTCGTGGCCTGAGAGTCTAGTGAGTGTTGTCACCAAGTTCTTGGAGGAGGTGTGGTAAAGAGCATGGTGGAAAATGAACAGAGCTCCAGGACATCTGGGACTGATTATTCCAAGGAGATGCTGAAGCAAAGAGAACAATTCTTGTACTGCTTTTTAACATCTGGGCTTTGGCAGCTACTTCTACGACTTTGCTCAGCAGTTCTTAGGAAGTGAGATATGGGTTTGTTTCAAGGAAAGAAAACCCTTTTCTGCTACAGCAGAAGCCTTCAAAAAGCTCTTTTTTTCCCCTTATATGGACTTTCTGGGTAGGTCTAATCTCATTATCATTAGCAGAAAGAGCAATTAGAGGCCTACATTAAAATCCTAGTTTTGCCTCATCCTGGGAAAATTTATGAGTAGCTCTGTTCCCATGTGTAAAATGGGTTCTGGACCCTTACCTGCTTAGCAGGTATGTCTACATGCATACTCAAAGTCATCCAAGTCAGACTCCTTATTATACAGTGAAGAAATGGAAATTTGAAATCTGATCAATTTAAGTTTGAGCACTTAAGAAACTTCAGTTGCTTGGAATCTGCATTAGGTTACACAAATGCCTTCCAATTTCTTCTCCTAAGGCTCTTGTCAAATCATGAAGAACAAAGACATGAAGGACAACTTCAGACTCCTGAAAAGATAGTTCCATTCCAGTTATCCTAAGGCTTCTCTCTTAAAAATATTATTAGTTTTCATTTGTGTGTATGTGTGTGTGTGTGTTTGTGTGTTTGTATGTGTATACATGTATGCCATAACACACGGGTTTAGAGTTCACAGGACAACTTGTAAAAGTTGTCTCTCTTGAAACTTGGGTTGTCTACTTGGTGGCAAGTGCCTTTACCCATTGAGACATGTTGCCAGTCCTGAGGTTTCTTTAACTACAAGCTGAGTAGAACTTTTGCTTCAACTTCAAGAGCCTATATTTCTTCTCTGAAGTTACATGCTTTATTCTTTTAATTTCCTTATTAGTAATTTCAAAACACAAAATATGCTTTTTAAAACACAATAGGTAAGAGCTTCACATTCACAAACACACAATGTGTGGTAATTCTGCCTAGCAATTACCCCTGATTTCAAATATTATGGCCTGTTCTCCTAAACGTAAAATGCAGTGAGTGTTCAAGGAAGGTTTTGCTAGCATTGATTGAGCACATACTCTGCTGGGCACTGAATGTATAGAAATGATTTGGTTTAAAAGTCATAAAAACTCTGTGATTTACTGGTATTTGCATTTTAGTGATGGAGAGACCAATGCTCAAGGCGGATAAGAGATTTTCCCAGGTTCATGTACTTCCTAAGTGGTAGAGACAGATTAAGATCAAAGGTCTGACTCCCTCCAGTCGTGAATGTCTTACCTACTCATAATATAAAATAATAACATGATGATATGTAAATGGCTTGTTTAGACATTCTGGCTTATTGTATCTAGCATTCCAGAAAGAGAATTGCAATCATTTTTATTGTTGTTATGTTATGATGTTGACAATCATTGAGCACTTGAGACTTGCCAGAACCTGGTCAAAATGCTATATTATATATGATCTCATTAACTCAGAAAACCTACTTGTTGAGGGAAGTGTTATTATTGTACTGATGTAGAACTGCAGACTGAGAGAGGTTATATAAGTTTCTAAGATCAGAGAGCTAAGAGTTGGAGCCCGAGTTGAATCTAGGTAATCTGCCTTGGAGTATAAGCTAGACTGCTTGCAGAAACCATGTTCTGAAAATAGAGAGACCTACGTTAAATCCCAGCTTTGCCTCTTGGTGAGAAAATTAGCTTGAATAAATCAGTTCTTAGTTTCCTTATACATAAAATGGGTTCTGGAGCAGTTGAATTGCTATACCCAACTGTATAACCCAAATTCATCACATTCAGAATCCTTACTACATGATGAAAGAAAAATATCTGTTATGCTTTGGTTTAAATCTTACCAGCTATGTGATTTTTGACAAGATATCCAAACCTTCTGAGCTTCAGTTTTATCATGAGAGAAAAAAAATTACCTAATTGTGGTTTATGAGTCAGAAATAGCATGTTAGAGAAATTGAAAAGATTCTATTTTATGTTTTGTCAAATTCTTATTGTTTTAAGAAAACATGCTTTTATATATACTTGTAGGCAGGAGGCAAAATTCCCACAATTCCTGTGTCCTCTGAGTATTACAGAAGGAGGCTGAGGGAACCTCATTCTCTCGATAATGATAAGTAGGTAACAGCCTTCTTGGGGCCTGAGTGTGGCTCTGACTAGACTGCTGCAGGCAGTGTAGGCCGGAAATATTCTCCATGCTCATCTTCTACCTGTCAAACCCAGTGAGCCTGCTGAGAGCAGACTGAGTAGAAGCCACCTCTGATGACTGAAATCAGAATCCTAATAATGATGATCTCTTATATGGCCTTTAGTGTCATACTTACATGGATACAAATCTCTTGGACTATGTATTAGGAAAAAAATCTCAGGCTTCTTTCTGTCAAGTAAGGCTTTCATTTGTAAGGTTTCCTTCCTTCCTTCCTTCCTTCCTTCCTTCCTTCCTTCCTTCCTTCCTTCCTTCCTTCCTAGTTTATATGTGTAACTGTTTTGCCTGCATGTATGTAGGTGCTACATGCATGCAATGCCCACACAAGCAAGAAGAGAGCATCAGATTCCATGGAACCAGGGTTACAGATGGTTGTCAGCCACCATGTGGGTGCTGGGAATTGAACCCAGATCCTCTGCAAGAGCAGCCAGTGTTCTTAACTACTGAGCCATCTTTCCAGCCCCTCATTTGAAAGGTTTAAATGAAATCCTTTCTAAACAGAACCTAGCTCCGTTTGGGGGTTTCATAAATACTTAACAAATTTTAATTGTCTTTTTTCCTTAGAACAATTCAAGGTCAACATCATGTCGAGATGAACAAATTATCAATGATCTGATGAGGAAGAATGGGGCAAGTCTGCCAAACATTCCCTTTGACTTAAATTCCTAACATTAAAAAAAAATCTGAACGTGCTAAATACCCTGTTCAAAGAATTTGAATTGTGCTTAGAGACCAGATTTTATATATTCTGTGAGGAAAATAATTTTAATGTGTTCATTGACTTTGTATAAATCTATATTGTGTCTATCACACTGTCAGCAAAGACCTTGTCTTAACACGTCTTGCAAGATTTGTCTGTAATGCTCAGCATTGAAAGGAATATGATAAATACTGCATATTATTACAGCCAACTCCTATAATTATGGGACTTAAGAGACTACAAGAGATCAACTAGTTATCTCTAGTGCACAGTTTGACCAAATCCATAGTAGAGGTAAGGTTTTCCCTTACTAGGTGAAGCACCAATACCTGGTTGAATCAGAGACAGTCTATGTTATGCAAATATCCACAGTGATGACCTGGTTCAAGTCAGATCCAGAACTCACCTCTGCAACAAGGAAAGGAGGTTTTTAGTCTCTCTGCTCTTTCTATGCTCACTTCCATAGACAAGAATTTGAATCATCAGACACTGTAAGTAAAGTGAGAAATAAAGAGTTAAAAAGCTCAGAGCAAATGTCTCAACTGCAAACCTAACTCAGAAGCAGATCAATGGAGCTGGAACATCTCAAGTTCACATTTGGAATACTCATTTTACTGGTTCTTTACCAAAAACAAAAGAATGAAAGCTCTAGTTACTTTCTGAGGCCTTCATATATGCATTCTAGTTTACTTCACCTGCTGCCACAGATAAAGTAACAGGACCAAAAGTTGATGGGATCCCTACTTAAAATATGACTGTAGTAGTGGTTTCTGCCAGCATTTTCCAAATAACTGTAACTAGATAGATACAGTTAAAATCCATGTATGTTGTATTCTGATGGTACATCACTTTACTCGTAAGCAATTTTCTACCGTAAATTTTATTGCTGACCTTCGTTTCCACACAAAGTGGTATTGTAGGAACCAGATTTACTTTCTATCTCCAACAAATGAAAGTATACAAAATGCATGAATTGGGGGCTGGAGAGATGGCTCAATGGTTAAGAGTACCCACATGGTAACAGCACCCACATGGCAGCTAACAACCATTTATAACTCCAGTTCCAGGGAAATCTAGCACCCTCTTCTGACCTCCATGGCACTGCATGACATGGTATACTTATACACACACAGGCAATACACTCATACACATAAAATAAAAATAATAAAATTTTTTAAATGCATGAATTGGGACTGGAGAGATGGCTCCGTAGTTAGGAACATTGGCTATTCTTGCATAAGACCTGGATTCGAATCCCAGCACCCACATGGCAGCTAAATATAACTCCTGTTCCAGGGGATCTGATGGCCTCTTCTGTCCTCCATGGGCATTACACAACACTGGTGCACTTACATACATGCAGGCAATACATGCATACACATAAAATAAAAAGAATAAATAAAATTTTAAAAATGCATGAATTGCTTTTCAAGGCACCAAGAACCAGGCAATAAAAGATGATTATTTCTGAAAGGGGGAAAATGAATAAATGGTATGATTATCCCTGACTACCACTTTGAGTTTCTGGGCTATCACATGGGGAAGAAGAAACAAATCAGTCTTATCAGATTTCCTGATAGAGCTGAGTATTCAAACAATCTTAGGAAGGGTAACAGAGGGGAGATACCTTCACAGAAAAAAAAAAAAAAAAGCATGGATATCTGCAGTGGGTCCCCTCAAGTATTCAGCATTTAAGGAAACTTCACAGAGGAAAGAATCATCTGAAGGGATTGGTGTACAGAGCTCCTAGTACTTGCACAGGACCAAGCTAGTGCCTGCTCCTGCTCCTTGTCATGGATATCTGCAATGGATCCCCTCTGCCGCAAGCCACGACTCCGTCCAGCAGAGCCGAGGAAAGACGACACAGACACCAAGGTGAGGTTCAGGCTTCTTCCTCTTTATTACGCACTTCAGTCTTTATATAGTTTGTTCCCAACAGCCCTCCTCCCAGCCAGGACCAATCAGGGCACACACACACACACACACGCAGCAGGCAGGCAGAGTGGCAGCTCATTGGGCCACATAGCAGGGTCGTGCTTGATGATGTCTCTGATCAGGCAGGCAGCACATGATCGGGCTCCTCGTGGTTAACCATACAGAGGGAGACTCGCCCCTTTCCAGTGCAGCCATAGCCTGTACAAGCTTTTGTTGTTGCATCTCTGTTCGCTGCCGCATTTTGCGCATGTACCATATCATATACCCACACACCCCAACCAAAAGGAAACCCCAAAAAGCCATTCCACCCCAATCCTTCAGAAAATTAAAGGTATTCTGCATAGTGTTCAGCCAATCCTGAACTGTGGCAATTTGTACTCTGGTTCTATTGACTGCTACAATGGCGGTCCGCAGCTTTGTGATCTTCTTGTCAAATTCAGAAGTCCAATTGCCTGTTAACATCTTTCCAATCTGTCTTGACAAATTCCCTGCATAAGAGAGGTTTTCAAACTCCACAGAGGTTACACATAATCCATTCATGTGGTGGATACAATCATAAAGCATAATCTGACCTAGTATATCAACTTGCTCTTGAATAAGGTCCACTCTTTGGTTCACCATAAGAATACCAGCTTTGAGGTGTGCATTGACTTGTTCTTGCATAACTGAAACTTTCCTACTGTTTGATTGTACAGAACAATGCAGTTATTAAAAGCCAGGTTTACAGAAAAACAGAGGGAGCCTTGAGGACTAATGTTAAAAGGAGCATATGGCCCCAAGTCATGCTCAAACTTAACTGTGGGTAAACTCAAGGATGCATTTGTGGCGAAGAACCTGGGAAAAATATTGGCATCATGTCCTACCGGAATAGGCAGGGGGAACACCTTTAAAATGCTCCACAATTCCCTCTCTTTATAAAGTCCCTTGCTTGGCCCTCATTCATGTATACTACGAGCAACAACACCATCCATAGGGGCAAGGTTCCGGTCCTCATCTTTTCCTTTCCACGGTCGTGTAAGTCGCTCCGGTACCCAAATAGGCGATTCTTGCTCCTGTGGGAAAACACAAACAGCTCCTCTTGTCCAGGTCAGTACTGGAGAGGGCCCTTTCCATTGTCCTGTAAGTACATCTTTCCATAAGACCATAATGGATGACATTTGCAAGGGGTTGGAGTGGCGGTCTGTGGCCGATCGCCCACCAGCATCCATAATCTAAAAATTTAAAGTGAATAATGCAATGTTTAATTTCTCTTCTGGGGACTTATATTGCCCTCCTATTCCCCCTTTTTGTTTTATTAGGAGAGCCTTAAGGCTGGCATTAGTGCATTCAACAATACCTTGACCTTGTGGATTATATGGTAGTCCATATGTGTGGGCAATGCCCATGGCTATACAAAAGGCTGTGAATTTGCTAGATGTATATGCAGGACCATTATCAGTTTTAAGATGCTTTGGCATACCCCAAGATGCAAAGGCTTGAAAACAGTGGCTTATTACATGCTCAGCTTTTTCACCTGTATGTGCAGAAGCAAATATCACACCAGAACAGGTATCTATAGAAACATGTACATATTTGAGAGTACCAAACTCTGGAATATGGGTAACATCCATTTGCCAAAGTACTCCTGGGCAGAGGCCTCGAGGATTAACCCCTACACTCCATTGAGGGAGGACAGAAACACAAGATTTGCATTGCAGGACAATTTCTCGGGCTTGTTTCCTAGTAATTTTGAATTTTATGTGGAGGGTATTTGCATTCACATGGAAACTTGTATGAAAATTTGTTGCAGCTTGTACAGGGGTTTGAGTCAGGAAGATAAAGACAGTTCTAGTAGCATAATCAGCGATGGCATTGCCTAATGCCAAAGGCCCAGGGAGTCCTGAGTGAGCGCGAATATGAATCACACAAAAGGAAGCCTTGTGTTGCCAAATTTTCTGCTGTAGGGCCATAAAAAGTTGAGTAACCTGGGAGGTTGGTTTTATAGTCCCCACATTCTCTAGTATCCTCATAGCTTGCACCACATATTGGCTATCTGAAAGCAAATTAAAAGGTTGAGATTCCTGGCAAAAGACTTGTAATACAGTAGCTAATTCTGTTGCCTGTGCTGATTCATAGGGAAAAATATGGGTGCTGGGGTTTTGGCCTTCAATATACACCGTTCCTACCCCACCCTTAGACCCATCAGTAAAAATATTAACTGCCCCTTCAATGGGGTTAGAGCGCATCACTCGTGGGTGAATTAGTGGATTACGGCTCACAAACTGAAGCAAAGGGTGTGATGGGTAATGATTGTCAAACACTCCTGTCATACTAGTAAGCAGCACTGCCCATTCATCATCACAGGCTGCTAAAGTCTCAATCTGTTTTGGTGTATAAGGCATGACAAGAACATCAGGCTGTTTTCCAAATGCTTCAAGGCTGGTTTTTATACCTTTCAACGCAAGGG
>NW_008329320.1:835293-843750 GCF_000622305.1 Nannospalax galili
GTCCTCATCTTTTCCTTTCCACGGTCATGTAAGTCGCTCCGGTACCCAAATAGGCGATTCTTGCTCCTGTGGGAAAACACAAACAGCTCCTCTTGTCCAGGTCAGTACTGGAGAGGGCCCTTTCCATTGTCCTGTAAGTACATCTTTCCATAAGACCATAATGGATGACATTTGCAAGGGGTTGGAGTGGCGGTCTGCGGCCGATCGCCCACCAGCATCCATAATCAAAAAATTTAAAGTGAATAATGCAATGTTTAATTTCTCTTTTGGGGACTTATATTGCCCTCCTATTCCCCCTTTTTGTTTTATTGGGAGAGCCTTAAGGCTGGCATTAGTGCATTCAACAATAGCTTGACCTTGTGGATTATATGGTAGTCCATATGTGTGGGCGATGTCCATGACTATACAAAAGGCTGTGAATTTGCTAGATGTATATATCTGGCATAATGTAGGACTATTAGCCATACCTTGGGGAAGCACAGTCCATTCATAATGCAAATCAGGACTAGAGTGATTTAAAGAAGGTACAGTGAAGGCAAACTTGTCTGTATCATTGGGATGAAGCGGAATAGAAAAGAAGCAATCCTTAATATCTATAACTGCAGTTGGCCATTCTTTAGGAAGTGCAGGAATTAGAGGCAGGCCAAGCTGAATGGAGCCCATGACCTCCATACAGGCATTAACAGCACGAAGGTCATGTAAAAGTCTCCATTTTCCTGATTTTTTCTTAATTACAAATATAGGTGTATTCCACGGAGACGTGGATTCTTTAATATGTCCAGCTTGCAGCTGTTCCTTAACTAGTTGTTGGGCGGCTTGTAGTTTCTCATTAGGGACGGGCCACTGAGGCACCCATACAGGTTTAGCTGTCTTCCATTTGATAGGAATTTGCTCAGTGGCCCCTAGGAAAAACCCAGACCTGTCTTTCCTTTGTTCCCCCTAGTCTGAATAGGGGAAGATACACCATCTTCTCTCACTCCTTTCTACTGTCTCAGCCTTTAGTTTTATCCCACTTTTCTTCAGCAGCTGCACCAGCGCGATATGCGCTTTCGTTTTCGAGCTGCTGGAGCCCATGCTGTAAGAGCATTCTTTATAAAGGTTATTCTAAGTCTAACTTCATCCCTGTCTCCGGGAATCTAACTAGCGCTACCCCTTCACCGCTACCCGCGGACCTTACCTTAGGCCTTGAAGAGTTCCCGTACGGGCCACCACTTGCCGCAAGCCACAACTCCATCAGCAGAGCCGAGGAAAGACGACACAGACACCAAGGTGAGGTTCAGGCTTCTTCCTCTTTATTACGCACTTCAGTCTTTATATAGTTTGTTCCCAACAGCCCTCCTCCCAGCCAGGACCAATCAGGGCACACACACACACACACACACACACACACACACGCAGCAGGCAGGCAGAGTGGCAGCTCATTGGACCACGTAGCAGGGTCATGCTTAATGATGTCTCTGATCAGGCAGGCAGCACATGATTGGGCTCCTCACCAGTTGGAGTAAACAAGCGAGGGTCACTAGGCTTGGCAGCCAGCCAAGAGTTGGAGTAAACAAGTGAGGGTCACGAGGCTTGGCAGCCAGCCAAGGGTTGGAGTCACAAGGCTTGGCAGCCAGCCAAGGCACCATCTTTGGCTGACTCTGCCGCGCTGGCTTCCCACACCCTCAAGTATTCAGCATTCGAGGAAACTTCACAGAGGAAAGAATTCTTGGGGTTTGGCTTGTTACATTTTTTTCGAAGAACCTGAGGTGTACCATTAAGTTGTTTGAGATACAAATGTGTTTTTAATGTAGACACTCATGACTATAAAAATTCCTCTTTAAACTGCCTTAGTTATATCTCATAGACCTAGTTTCATTGTTGTACATGTAGATATACGGTTTTCCCAGCACTATTTCTTGAAAAGGCTGCCTTTTTTCCCCAATGTATGCTTTTTAGACCTTTGTCTATAGCAGTGTGAGTTTATTTCTGGATCCTTGATTCCATTGACCTGTGCATTTTTGTTTGTTTGTATGCTAGCTTTTTTTTTGTCAGTTAGAGGAAATGGAACTGGTGAATTAATTATATAGAGGCATCAGGAAATATTTGGGAGTAACATTTATTATGTTGATTAAAGTAATAGCTTCATGGGTATATAGAACCAATCATATTTTATACTTCAAATATATGATATACACTTATTGTACATCAATTAAAATTATTTCCTCACAAGACTAGTTTTTTAACATTTCTCTTTTCTACACCTCCTCAATTCATCCTTTGATTTCTTTTACATGAAACCTGAAAATGCCAAGAAGTCAGCAAAAAGTATCACTAGAAATACACATGCATGGTTCTCTTTTTGTATTCTGTTTGTTATAAGGGTTTCTGCTCATGAAAAACTGATGCTCTCTCTCCCTTCTTTGCAGTTCTGGGAGAAGTTCTGACTCCCAGTCTTCATTTTATGGTTCATTTCATCCTCATGGCTAGCAAACACCAGCCTGAAAATGTTGTTTAAAGAGTGAGGCATCACCCTGCTGTTAGACTGCCCTTCTATTGCTTTCCTTTCTGAGACTGTAGTAGGGACAAGTCTAAATCCCTGAAGAAGAAATTGCTAACAAAAATGTCTTCTTATCCTTTCAGCATTCTAAATCTCTAACTTGAAGTTTTCATCCAAGTAGATGTAGCCATGCTCTCTTAGTCTGGTATCTGGTTAGGCCCACTTCCTGGTTCAGACATAACCATATTGTTGTAACTTCACATTGTGGGAGAGGCAAGAAAGCTCTCTGGGATTTCCTTTATGAGGAAATTAATCCTGTTCATGAAGGTTCTATTCACCAAAGCCCCATCTCCAAATACGATTACATTATTTTCAATGTTTAAACTTTGTGAGAACATGTCATCAAATATTCATTACTTGACAGTAGTCCATATGGGTCTTTTGTATGTGCTGTGAATTCAACCCAGGGCCTTATACACACTGTGTGAGACAGGCTTGAGCCTAGGGTAAAAGTCTTATTGACAGCCATACAGCAAGCCCAAGGCAATGGCCTGACAGCTGGAGCCACAAAAAATGCCTTGTGGCATTTTCTCCCATTGGCAGATCATGAGACTGATGCCTAGAGCTTGCCACTCCCTAATCACCACCCTTGGAATCCAAAATTGCAACACTTAGATATTGCACCAGTCAGGGTCACATGGTTTCCAGGAATCCAGTCTCTGTAATCTGAAACCCAGTATGCTAATGAGGCATCCTACCCACTATTCTGTGATAGGACGTTAAATCTGTTATGCTAATAGGATATCCTACTTGCTGTACTGTGATAGGATGCTAAACCTGTTATGCTAATAAGGTATCCTACTTGCTGACATGTGATTGGACCACTACCCCTATATAAACTTGTGCCTTCCTGCAATAAAGCAGATCTGTGTCACTGAACCTGGTCTCCTGTGTCTGAATGTGGCTCTGCTGACACAGTCTCCTCACCAGCCCTGGGGTCCAGGACCGGACAGAAGCAGTGACAACAGAAGGTGGCACCGGGTGAGCAGAAGAGCGGCCTCAGCCCAGGGCAGGCAGAAGAGCAGCCTCGATGCCTGTGAGAATGAAGGAGCGGCCACCGCTGGCAGTGACCACAACACACTACACATGTTCTTTACCAAGCCCCAGGCCAGGGGCTCTTTTTTTCAATAATTGATTTTGTGTGGAACATGCTAAGCCCTTTGAGTTAATTATTTTAGCATTACTGCAACATACCATCTTACAGAAGCAACTCAAGGGAAGGAAGATTTATTTAGTTCACAATTGAAGTGATAACAGGCCAATGTAAAGGGGAAGAGATGGCAGAGAGGCTCTGTGGTAGCCAGACCATGTGGCAGAGCTCCTCACATAGACCAGAAAGCAGAAAGCTAAACCAGAACAGAGGAGCCTCACAGCCCAACACCAGTGATCCAATTCTGCTATGTTGGCCATACATCCCAAAGGTTCCATAACCTCCTAAAACAGTACCACCTGCTGAGGACCAAGTGCCAAAAACATCAGCTTGAGGGGGACATTCCATATTTGAACCATAACATCCTGACACTGACTCCTATAGATTCATGGCCATCCCACAATACAAAATGCATTCAGTCTAATCTCAAGATTTCTATAGTTTTAAGAGTTCCAACACAGGGCCTACAGAGATGGTTCAGCTATTAAGAGAATTTGATGCTTATGCAGAGAACCCAGGTTTTGTTGCCAGAACCCACATGACTGCTCACAATCCTCCATAACTCCAGTTCCAGGGAATCTGACATCCTCTTCTGGCCACTTCAAGCATTGCATGACACGGTGCATTTATATACATGTAGGCAAGACACCAATACACATAAACTTTTTAAAAATAAATTTTAGAGTCCCAATACTGTTCAAAGTCCAAAATTTTCTGAGACTAAAGTCAAACTTTTAGTGATGAGTGCCTATAAAATAAAAAGGCAAGTTACAGCCTTCCAATGTCTATTATACTCTCTATAAAATCCATTCTTTGAGGGAGAAATGGGCAGATAGCAAGGAAATATTGGACCAAAGCAAAAACACAGTCCAGCAAGACAAACATTAAAACCTACAGCTCCACATCCAGCATCCAGTACACATGACAGCATTGTCTGACCTCCAGTGGGTACAGACCTGCCCTCTGGCCCTATTGTCTACAGCACAACAGGCTTCTTTCTTGGGTCAGTTCTACTCAGTGCCAACAGCTTTCCATCACAGACATCTTACATTCCTTGTGTCTACAGAATTCTAGAGGGATTTAATTGCAACTGAGGCTTCACCTTCAGAGTTTCACAGAGAGCTCTCTCAAGATCTTTATTCAATGGATATAAAGTCTTACACATCATAGATTCACAAATGTTTTGTTGCATCCTTCATGCAAACTTCATAACCCCAGCATTCTTGTGTTCTGCACATTTGAAAAACCAGCATTAGATGGACAACACCAAGGTCTGCAGCCACCTTCTGATGTAGCCAGGTGTCCTTTGACCAAGACTCCAGTGGCTTCCAAGTATCTGAATGGCTGAACCAGAGAAACCACTTCCCTAAGCGTCTTTGGTCAAGCAGGGCATCCCTACAGCAACACTTTTAAAATGGAAGTCTTCTAAATGTACTTGCCTTTTTACAGCATGAGGGTCTCTGAGAAGGAGAGGTCCCATCCTCAAGGCACCTTTCCTGTTGTCCCAGTGCAAAATGTGTAATTTTCTTTAACAGTGCTAGTATCTTTATCAAGTACAGCTGTTTTATCCATGTTTGCTTTGTCTGAAGTCTTAACCACATCATACTTCTTTCCTTGTCAAAGTAAACATTTTTAGATCTCTCTGAACCCATTCTTATTATAAAGCTGGTTAAAAGGAGCCTGAAATAACCAAACCAAACCACACTATAGTTGATGCCATGCTATCTTGAAAATTTTCATCTACCAAATAAATTACTGTATTATTATTTTTTAAATTTAGCCTTGCTTAAATTTTCAGGAAACAGAATATAACCCAATTCTTCTCCAGGATGTAACATGAATAGTATCTAGTTCAATTCCTGAAAGAGTCCTCATTTACATCTGAAATCTCACAAGCAAAAGCTTACTAGCCACACATCTACTGGCACTGTATCTTCCACATTCTCACTAGAATGACTCATTAAGTTCTAATTAAAACATTCTAGGCCATCTCTAGCATGCAACTCCAAACTTCCACATTCCTTGCATAAACCAGTCCCAAAGCCCTATATACCACATGGTCAAGTTTAATTACAACAATGATCCCACTTCTTAGTACCAATTTTCTGTAGTAATTTCTTTTTTTCATTGCTATAACAAAATACTTGATAGAGAAAGTTGGGGGAGGAAAGATTTATTTTGGCTAATGGTTTCAGAGGCTAGTAACCATTATTTGGCTAATAAACCATTATGTGGCTAATGGTTTCATCATAATGAAGAAGGCATGGCAGAGTGGCTCTGTGCTGGTGTGAGCTCTTCACCTAGCAGCCAGACCAGGAATCAGACAAAATTAGCCTGAAACAGAGATATTAGCCTGGAAGCAGAGGCAGGAATAACCTCCAAGGGAAACCACCAGTGACTTATTGCACCAGCTAGCAACCAAATCAAAAAGATTCCACAACCTCCTTAAACTGAGCTATGAGAGAGAGAACCACTGTCCAAAGCCTGAGTCTGGAGGGGACAATCCAGATTTGATTAACACTTTGACACTCTTATAATGTGTATAGTTGTAGGCATAACTTTTATTAATGGACATAATACTGGCTAATGACTTTTAATTAACCCCAGCAAAACCATGCACTCTTAGGTCTGAGGACCAGGGCATCTCTTTGGTATCCTCAGTTTGGTTTGCACCCAAGGAGATAATGGGTATGCTTGAGAATTAAGACATCAAAGAGATGGAAGGTGGTGGTGCCCCCACCTCCATTGAACACTGTGGAGGTTGGGAAGGACCTGTAACCTTGGATGAATGTAAACTCGGGATGAAAAGAGCCCATGGTCTGTAAAGATTAAGGGTAGAGCAGAAACTGTACTTCTCCTATGAAGCTGGGCAAACCATTTTGAATAAATTGTGGGTGTGTCCTGATGTGGGTTGGGGGGCAAGAGTGGGATAGTGGAACAGTGGGAGAAATAGGGTTCTAGAGAGAGTTCCATCTCCATCAGCACAGGGTGAGGACCCAGACAGCTCCATCTGCACAGATTGAGAGATAAGAGAGATCCATTGCACAGCTCTAGGAGACAGTTCTGATAGCTTGGAGAACTAGTGTCCTCTAAGTTCTTTGAACCTCTTGTCCCCACATCAACCACTGTCTCATTATATTCTTCTCTTTTCAAACTATGAATTCCTAGAGAAGTTCTTCTAATTTCTAATAAAAGTCATTGATCTTTAAAATTAGTAAAATAAGCTGGGCGTGGTGGCGCACACCTTTAATCCCAGCACTTGGGAGGCAGAGGCAGGCAGATCTTTGTGAGTTCGAGGCCAGCCTGGTCTACATAGCAAGTCCCAGGACAGCTGGGGCTACAGGGAGACCTTGTCTCAAAAAGATAAAAAATAAAATAAAATTAGTAAGATATTAAAATTGTCTCTGCAGTATTAAAAATATGGCATCTAGACACAATTCAGAACTTCCAGAAACAGATAGAGAGGGTAGAGTTGAGGAATCTGGTTTTGTTTTTTCACGGACTGTTTCATGTCTGCATGTGAGAGGCACTCCTCAGCATCTGTGTGCTCAAACTCTCCATCCTCTCCATTACTTTCAATGTGGTCTTGGTTTTTCCAATGTGTTGCTTTCCTTCTCACTTTGCTTAGAGCAGTTTTTATCTCATCTTTGGCCTCAAATTGTCATCTTTTCAGTTCAAACCTTCCTCTCTTTCTGGGTTTCTTGCCATGTATTCATGTTCTTAAGGTTCTCCTGTTTCTTATCATTTATTTTCAGATTTTCTTTTTCTCTGAATTTTCAAAATGAGGTCCCCTTTTCTCCTGTTACTATTTTCTGTTTGTGTTAGCCCCAAATGAGATTTGAAAATCTCTGTAGACCTGATATTTGCCAAAGTACATGTATGCATTGTTTTTGATTCCACCCCATCTTCATTCAAGTATTAACTGATTGTTAACTTTTACTCTGCCTTTGAGTAAACTGGGACTTTATATAGAGACATTCCCACTTATCTCACTAAAGCCTTTAGTCTGTCAATCTGCTGACTGGTTATATGCTTTAAGGGTTGAAAAAAATAAGAAGGGAAGAGCTATACATGCATATATACATACACCAGTCCTCACATTCTGCTTATAAGAAGCCCATAGGGAAAAATGTAACAAAATGAGTCAGAAACCACCTTCCTTTGCTTACCTTCCTTAGCAGTTGAATTGCCTTTTTAAGGTCTCCTTTGGCAAAACAGATGCTGCCCAGGTTATAAAACATTTTGGCCACTTTTTCAGCACAGTCACCATAGTTGCCAATCTGGGAATTCAGTGAAGACATTAGCAATCTGAACACCTGTCGCGAGCCGGGACTCTGTCCAGCAGAGTCCAGGAAAGACGACACAGACACCAAGGTGGGGTTCAAGCTTCTGTTTCTCTTTCATCCTTTATTCTCTCTTATTCTCTCTCACGTTCTCTTCACTATGATGCTGTCTCTCACTATGATGCTGTAGTCGTTGTTCTGTTCTATTACATACCTAGCTGTTTATATAGCATTTCCAACAGCCCTTCCCCCAGGCCGGTACCAATCAGGGCACACACACGTGCAGCGGGCAGGCAGAGTGGCTCATTAGGCTCATAGCAAGATCATCAGGCTGGCAGCACCTGTTTGGCCTCTCCATACTTTGGAGTAAACAAGCGGGATTCACGAGCCTTGGCAAACAGCCAAGAGTTGAAGTAAACAGCACGAGGTTTGGCAGCCAGCCAGGGCTCCATCTTTGGCTGGCTCGGCTGTGCTCGCTTCCCACA
>NW_008329320.1:852517-854870 GCF_000622305.1 Nannospalax galili
TCCCCGTACGGGCCACCATTTGTCGCGAGCCTCAGCTCTGTCCAGCAGAGCCGAGGAAAGACGACACAGACACCAAGGTGGGGTTCAAGCTTCTGTTTCTCTTTCATCCTTTATTCTCTCTTATTCTCTCTCACGTTCTCTTCACTATGATGCTGTCTCTCACTATGATGCTGTAGTCGTTGTTCTCTTCTATTACATACCTAGCTGTTTATATAGCATTTCCAACAGCCCTTCCCCCAGGCCGGTACCAATCAGGGCACACACACGTGCAGCGGGCAGGCAGAGTGGCTCATTAGGCTCATAGCAAGATCATCAGGCTGGCAGCACCTGTTTGGCCTCTCCATACTTTGGAGTAAACAAGCGGGATTCACGAGCCTTGGCAAACAGCCAAGAGTTGAAGTAAACAGCACGAGGTTTGGCAGCCAGCCAGGGCTCCATCTTTGGCTGGCTCGGCTGTGCTCGCTTCCCACAAACACCTCCTAGAGAATTAACAAAATCAGCCTGGCAATTCTCTATCATGAACTTTGCAGAAGACTCCTTATATTAGTACTTTTCTATTGCTATGATAAACACCATGACCAAGGCCACTTATAGAAGCAGGAATTTATTTGGTTCCAGAGGGATCAGTGTCCATCATAGAGGAGAGGCAGATGTGGCCAAGACAGAAAGCTGATCACTCACTTTTTCAAACAGGCACAGGAAGCAGGGAGAGCAAACTGGAAATGGGATGTGCCTATGAACTCTCAACCCCCTCTCCCAAGTGACTTCCTCCAGCAAGGCCACACCTCCTAGGGATTCCATGACCTCTCCAATACAGTGCCACCAAATGACCAAGTATTCAATTACTTAAGCCTGTGGGGACACCTCATTCAAACAACCACAGTCCTCCTAGCCCACAATGACACCACAACCAATCATGAGTGGTCAGTTATGTGATCTATTTCTACTAAGAATTAATGTTCCCAGCTTATAATTAATGCTAGTTAATTTACATTTATAGTATAATCTTCGTGGCTTTTTTTTTTTTTTTTTGGTCTTTTTGAGACAGGGTCTCCTGTAGCCCGAGCTGACCTGGAACTCACTGTGTAGACCAGGCTGGCTTTGAACTCACAGAGATCTGCCTGCCTCTGCCTCCCGAATGCTGGGACTAAAGGTGGGCACACATAGTGAGTTCCAGGACAGCTGGGGCTACATGGAGACCCTGTCTCAAAAAGACCGAAAAAAAAAAAAAAAAAAAACTAGTGTCTAATCAATTTTCGTTTTCATCATTCTTCTCTAGTCTCCATCAGTTCTCTCTTCCTTTTTGTCTTTCATAACTGACACATTTCAAAAGTCCGGACCAATCTTTCAGTAAAATGCTTTCTCTTATCTATGTATGCTACAGCAAAACATTTCAGTGTAAACCAATGTAAATCATATTCATTATGTTTCTTATATTCATTTCCCTTCTCAATATATTGTCTTTTTGAAAAATCCTGAAAAGATTGTAAGAGCCAGAGGTACCGTACATTTCCTTCCTTACTTCCCAACATTCTCCAGTCTACTTTGTTCCATTGTTCCTTTGTCTTGTTCATCCTCATCCTCCTTCCTTCAAAGCCTTTGTGGGGGGGGTTCCTTTCTTGTTTCCTGGCTTTTACTCATACTTACTCCCACCTGGATGCATGTATTAAACAAAGGTTGGGATCTATCTATGAGATAGAACATAGAGTAGCTTTCCTCTGAGTCTGGATTGCCTTGTTAATATACTTTCTAGTTCAATCCTCTTTTCTGGAAATTTCACTTTTTTTTTTTTTTGGTCTTTTTGAGACAGGGTCTCCCTGTAGCCCCAGCTGTCCTGGAACTCATTATGTAGACCAGGCTGGCCTTGAACTCACAGAGATCTGCCTGCCTCTGCTTCCCGAGTGCTGGGACTAAGGCCGTGTGCCAACATGCCCGGACACATTTCACAATTTCATCTTTCTTTACAACTGAATAAAATCCCATTGTATACATGTACCACAATTTCATTATACAGTCATCAGTTGAAGGACATCCTGGCTGATGCTGTTTCCTTGCTATTGTGAACAGACCACTGATGAACATGAATATTCAAGTATCTCTGTAGTACAACATAGAGTCCTTTGGATACATGCCCAGAAGTGATATATGGTAGTTTTTTTTTTTTTAATTTTTAAAAATGATTTATTTAATAACAACATACTTAGAAGAAGCATATCATTACAACACAATTGACATATTCAATAACGGTTTCCTGAGGTAGGATGCATCTCTTTCAAAATTGGCTGTAAATTTTTAGGTTTACAGTTGAATTATTACAGTTATACAATATTGTACTCAGTATAAACCCTATAAG
>NW_008329320.1:860378-866638 GCF_000622305.1 Nannospalax galili
GGGGCAGGGGGTGGTGGGTGGGGTGGAAGGGTGAATGAGGCTTAGGGAGCCCCGGCGCGGAGAGCTGCACTATATACTTACCCCAAGAGGTCTGAGGATAGTAGTGCAGGCTAGGAGAGTTAGCCGGTGGTGCAGGCCCAGGGAAGCAGAGCGAGGTGAGGGCAGGGCCAGGACCAGAAGTGGTGCTCCTGGAGCCCAAGAAAGGGACTGGGTTGCTCTGGGTGAGAAGGGTCAGGAAGCAGTATTGGTTCCCCAGGTGTCTGAGGCCCCAAGACTAGGAGTGGCTCAGGGCTCAAACTAGGAGTATAGAACGGCGAGGGGTGGGGGGAATGGAAGGGTGAATGTGGCTTAGGGTTTCCCGGCATGGAGAGCTGCGCTATAGACTTACCCCAAGAGGTCTGAGGATAGTAGTGCAGGCTAGGAGAGTTAGCCGGTGGTGCAGGCCCAGGGAAGCAGAGAGAGGTGAGGGCGGGGTCAGGACCAGAAGCGGTGCTCCCCAAGAGGCCTGGGGATAGTAGTGCGATATATGGTAGTTTTATTTTCAATTATTTAGGATGTCTCTATACTGAATTGCATAGTGGCTCCACTAGTTTATACTCCTACCAAAGTGGAAAAGGATTCCTCTTCCCGTACAGAGTTGCCAACATTTGTTATTTGTTTTCTTGATACTAGCTATTCTGGCTGGGGTGAAATGCAATTTTAAAATAATTTTAATTTGCATTTATCTGATGGCTAGAGATGTTGGCCACTTTTTAAAACATTTTTGAACATTTGTATTTCTTCTTTTGAGAACTGTCTGTTCAGGTCATTGATCCACTTTTTGATTTGTAGTTTTTTGTTTTTGTTTTTTTCCTCTTCAGTGTTTAACCCCTTACCTGAAGTAACTGGCAAGGATTTTCTCCCATCCCGAAGGCTGTTTGATCATTCTGTTGACAGCTTCTTTTTCTGTGCAGCAGCTTTTTAACCATGGAATTCCATTTGTCAATTCCTAGGGTAGTTTCCTATGCTCTTGAGGTTATATTTAGAAATCTGTTACCTATGCCCATGTCCTGCAGTGTTTTCTGATAGCACTTTCAGAATTCCTGATTTTAAATTGAGGTCTTTAATGCAGTTTGAATTCAGTTTTTTTCAAAACAAGAAACATGGATCAAATTTTATTCTCATGCAGGGGGATATCCAGTTTTATGAGCACCATTTGTTGAAAAGGCTGTCTTTTTTCCAGTGTATGTTTTTGACACCCTTGTTGAAATTAGGTGTCCAAAGCTGCATAGAATGATGTCTGGGTTTTCTAGTATGTTCCATTTGTCTACATGTCTGTTTTGTGCCAATACCATACTGTCTTTATCACTATGGCTCTGTAGTATACTTTGAAGTCAAGTAATGTTCTTTCTGATTAGAATGGCTTTAGCTAGCCATGGTCTTTTGTGTTTCCATTACACCTGTGTCTTATATTTAAAGTGAAGAGGTTTAGTTATTGATGCACTTTCAAGGATTATGTATTGCATTTCCCTGTGTTGGAATGTATAAACAGAACATCTCTTTAGAACTAAATTAAACATTCAACCATCCTTTATGTGCCACAATGAACAATACACATTTTTAATTTTTTAAAATCTTTTGAGAATTTCATACATACGTACGCTGTATTTAATCATTTCTACCCCTCTTTCTCTTCTCTCCAACTCCTCCCATGTTTCCCCCCACATCCCCCTCTTGAGTTTATGACCTCTTCTGTAATATGTATATTGCACATATATAACCTACTGAATCCAATCAGTGTTGCTCATATATACGCTCAGAGTGAGTAGGGCAGATTTTCACTCCTGGTTCCTGTTTTAGTCAGGATCTAGTCACGGTTCGCTAAAGGAACAGAACTGATTATATATATATATATGTGTGTGTGTTTAGGGCTGACCATCTCAACTAGGACTTGTCCCTGAAGAAAACTGATTCTTTCCCCCTCAGCAACTATTGACTACCTATAGCTCTTCATCCAAGGGTGTTGTCTTGTGAACTTTTTCCCCATTCACAGTATATCAACAGGTGCCTTGTGCAAGTCTTCTCAAAGCAACCATACAGTTGAGAGTTCATGGGTGCAGCTTCTCTGTCATGTCTGGAAGACACTATCTCACAGCAGTCATCCTGGTCCTCTGGCTCTTACAGTCTTTTGCCCCCCTGCCTACCTCTGCCTCCTGAGTGCTGGGATTAAAGGCATGGGCTACCATGCCCTGCTTAAACTTTTGCTATTTATTTATTTATCCATCTATCATCTATCTATCATTTATTTATTATTGAATTTTTCTGTATTTCATACAGAAAATCATCTTTATCCCCCCTTCCCCTTTGGTACCCTCCCATACACCCCCCCCAACTGGAGTTCATATATTCTGCCATTTCTGTTAAGGCCTATAATGTAAAGTTAGAGTCCCCAGATGTCCCACAGTGCAAGTTCATCCACTGGGATCTTGTCAGCCTATCTAGAGTCCCCCTCTTTAAGACTATCAGCTCTTCCTCATCTAGCAGTAATCAGCTGCCAATAATTCTTAGACTAAGATTGGGGCCTGTGTTCATTTCCACAGACCTGTGCTGGGCTTTTTTGTCTGCTTAAGTTTGCATGGGTCTTGTGCATGCTGATACCATTACTGTAGGTTCATATGAGGAGTCCCAGGAACCTGCAGGACTATTTCTGTATGGTCATGTACTTCCTCCATGGCTCTTACAATTTTTCCACCCCCTCTTCCCCAATGGTCCCTGGGTGGATTTTAATATAGGAGTCCTGTCCAAGGACTCACACTCTGCAGACTCTTATTCTCTACATTTTGACCATTTGTGACATTTTGTGTTCCTGGCCCTCTGTTGCATGAGGGAACTTCATTGATGAGAACTGAAAGATGCATTAATGTTCTCTTCATCCCTTGCTCTATGTTCCAGGATCCTTAGGCATAGATGTTGCATCCTAGATGTACTACTAAGACTTGAGCAATTCACAGACAATCTCTGTGTGTGACCAGTTGTGGAACTCTAATTATCTCTGTCTCTTGAAAAAGAAGCTTCCTTGGTGGGTGGTGACTGGGATACTTGTCTATAGATTTGAGGATCCATATTTTGCACATAGTAAGAAATTAAATTTGTCTAGGGATGTGACAGTCTTGGAGGTTTCTCTAAGATCTATGACCTCTCCAGCTATGTATTTGGCTAGGTTTACAGTGCCAGACATGAGTTTCTTCTCATTGAGTGGACTTTAAGTCCAAGTAGTTAGCTGTTGATTATCCCCAAGATAAAAGTGCCACTACTGCACCAATGTCACTTGCTGTGCTGGTCATTAATGTGGTTTTTAGACCTCAAAGCTGGGAACATCGATTGGTGTTCTCCCTTAGTAGCATGCATAGTACTCTCCAAAGCTGAGAGCTAGCCTTCAGGGGAGGTGGCTTCCAGGTCAGTTCCAGCTCCTTGCTCCAGATCCTGTGTCCAAAGTATGTCCTGTCTTCAACAATAGGGTCTTACTATCAAGTTCTGGAAGGCAATCAAGGACTGTGGCAATAGCCTGTGTGCTTTTGGGAGTCTCTTGGACTACCCTGGCCAAGAACTCAAAGGAAGGTTTCTCCTGTCTGGCACTATTTCTTGTTATATAGTCTTCAGTTATACTCATGGACTCATGTAGAGATATTGTATGTGTAATTTTTCAGTGGTTTTCTGGACTGATACAATTCACTCTGCTTCTTTTTATACTAGCTAGGTACTATTTATGTCTCCTCTTTCTCTCCCTGTCTTATCCTCCCTCCATGCCCTCTCCATTTAAAGTGTTCCCATTTTCCCCATTTCTCCCTTATTTCTTTCTGCTATGTTCCCATCTTTCTTGAGCTCCTTCTTATTCTTTATTCCTATAGTTCCTTCAATAGTCCTCCTTATCCCCCTTCCATGTGACTACCCGCTTTTTACACATTTCTCCCTTAGTAACACCTGTGTCCTACTATTCTTCTGTCTTGGGTTCCTTCTTTCCCTTTACCTCTGTAGTTCCCTTCCATTTTCATTGTTCCTGCAGTTACATCAGGATATTCACTCACTTAGAATTTGGTGCTAGGATCCACAAATGAGGTAGCACATCCATCATTTGTTTTTCTGAGTTTGTGTTACTTCACTTATTATAACAGCTTATAAATCTATTTACCTACAAGTTTCATAATTTCATCTTTCTTTATTGCTGAGCAGACCTCCGTTGTGTAAATGTACCACATTTTCATTAACCACTCGTCAGTTGAAGAGTACTTAGGTTCCTTCCATCTCTTAGCTATTGTAAAAAGAGCAGCAACAAACACGGTTGTACAAGTGTCTCTGTGATAGGATGATTCCTTTGGTTATATTCCAAGGAGTGTTATAACTGGGTCATATGGTAGGTTCATTTTTAATTTTTCAAGAGTTCTCCACACTGCTTTCCATAGGGGTTTCACGAGTTTGCAATCTCATCAGAAGGGAATGAGAGTTCACCTTTCTCCACATTCTCACCAGCATTTGGTATCACTTGTTCTCTTGATCCTAGCCAGTCTGATTGAAGTAAGGTGATACCTTAGGGTGGTTTTAATTTGCATTTCCCTAATTACTAATGATGTTGAACCCTTTTGAGATGTTTCTTACCCATCTTTATTTCTTCCTTTGAGAACACTCTGTTTAGATCTTTAGCCCATCTTTTAATTCGGTCATTTGTTTTCTTGATTTATTTTTTTTAGTTCTTTATATATTCTGGATGTTAAAACTTTGTCAGATGTGTCACTGGTGAAGATTTTTCACACTCTGTGGGTTTTCTCTTTCTTGATTATTTCTTCTGCAGTGCAGAAGCTTTTTTAGTTTAGTGAGGTCCCACTTGCTGATCATTAACCTTAATTCCTGAGCAACTGTGTCCAATTTAGAAAATCCTTTCCTACACCTATAACCCGTAGGTTACTGCCAATATGTTCTTCTAATAGGTCTTTGATTCATTTGGAGTTGACTTTTGTGCAAGGTGAAAGATAAAGATCTAGTTTCATTCTTCTACAGGTAGAGATCTAGTTTTTTCCAGCACCATTTGTTGAAGATGCTGTCTTTCCTCCATTGTGTGTTCTTGGCACCTTTGTCAAATATCAGGTAGCTGAAATTGTGTGTACTCAGGCCTTGTTCTCCAGTGATGTTCCATTGAACTATGGGTCTATTTTTGTGCCAGTATCATGCTGTTTTTATGACTATAGCTCTGTAGTATAGTTTGAGATCTGATATAGTAATCCCCCCAACGTTGCTCTTTGCACTCAGGGTTGCTTTGGCTATCCAGGGTCTTTTGTGCTTCCATATGAATTTTAGGATGTTTTGGGTTTTTTTTTTCTAATTCTGTGAAGTAAGTCATAGGGATTTTGATTGAGATTGCATTGAATCTGTATATTTCTTTTAGTAGAATGGTCATTTTCACAGTATTAGTTCTTCCAATCCGTGAGCATGGGAGGTCCTTCCATCTTCTGATGTCTTCCTTAATCTCTTTCTTTAAAGATTCAAAATCTTCATTGTAGAGATCTTTGATGTCTTTAGTCAGGTTTATTCTGAGATTTTTTTGAGGCTATTGTGAATGGGAGGTTTCCCTGTACTCTTTCTCCAATTGCATGTTATTGGTATATAGAAAGGTACTGATTTTTGTAGATTAATTTTTTAACCTGCCACTTTACTGAAAGTGTTAATCAGTTCTAGGAGTTTTCAGATGGAATTTTGGGGACCTCTTAGGTATAATATCATAGCATCTGCAAAAAGGGATAATTTGACCTCTTCTTTTCCAATTAGAACTCCTTTAATTTCCTTCTCTTGTCTTATTACTCTAGCAAGAGTTTCAAGCACTATCTTGAAAAGGAGTAGCGATAGTGGACATCCTTGTAGGAGTCTTGATTTTAATAAGAATGCTTCCAGTTTTTTCCATGTAGGATGATGTTGGCTGTGGGTTTGTTATATATAGCTTTAATTATGTTGAGGTATGTTCCCTCCAGTCCAATTCCCTTTAGAACTTTTATCATGAATGCATGCTGAATTTTGTCAAAAGCCTTTTCTGCATCTATTGAGATGATGATGTGGTTTTTGTCTTTGAGTCCACTTATATGACTTGGTATATTGAACCTGCATCTCTGGAATAAAGCCTACTTGATCATGGTGAATTATCTTTTTTCTTTTTTTAATTAGAAGAAGCATTTCATTACAACAGCATTAACCTATTTAATAACATTTTTCTGAGCTAGGGTACATCTCTTTCAAAA
>NW_008329320.1:871798-880343 GCF_000622305.1 Nannospalax galili
GGTGGCCCAATTCCAATGTGGGTCAGAAGTTTTCAGACTTTCTCCTTAGGTCTGGAATCTTCTAAGAAAGATTTTGGCCTCAGGAACTTGGGTGTTGAAATGACCTGAGATCCTGGCCGTGGCCATGCCACGCAGGGATGTAAAGGCAGATGGGGTGGGAAGAATCCCCAAGATTTCCCAGGGAGTGGATTGAGTAGCTGGGTTGTACTGGATGCAAAGGATCAGGGAGAAGAAAGGTAAGCCCGGGGCCAGATCCAGAAGCAGTGCTCCTGGGGCTCAAGGAAGGCACTAAGTTGGTCTGGGTGAAAAAGATCAGGAAGCAGTATTGGTTCCCCAGGTGTCTGGGGACCCAGACTAGGAATGGCGCAGGGCCCAAACTAGGAGTAGAGAACAGTGGGGGAGATGGAAGGGTGAACGTCGCTGGGGGAGTCAAGGCGTGGAGGGCTGCACAATAGACATACCCCAAGAAAGGCCTGAGGGCAGGAGAGCAGGCCAGGAGAGTTAGCCAGTGGTGCAGGTCCAGGGAAGCAGGGAGAGGTGATGGTGGGGCCAGGTCCTTAAGCAGTGCTCCTGGAGCCCAAGGAAGGCACCAAGCTGGCCTGGGTGAAAAGGATCAGGAAGCAGCACTGGTTCCCCAAGTGTCTGGGGACCCAAGACCAGGAATGGTGCAGGGCCCAAACCAGGAGCAGAGAACAGCGGGGGGAAGTCAAGGCATGGGAGGCTGGGGAAGTCAAGGCGTGGAGGGTTCCGTGATAGACCCACCCCAAGAGGCCTGAGGATAGGAGAGCAGGCCAGGAGAGTTAGCCAGTGGTGCAGGTCCAGGGAAGCAGAGAGAGGTAAGGGCGGGGCCGGGTCCAGAGTCAGTGCTCCTGGGGCCCAAGGAAGGCACCAAGCTGGTCGGGGTGAAAAGGATCAGGAAACAGCACTGGCTCCCCAGGTGTTTGGGGCCCCAAGACTAGGAATGGCAAAGGGCCCAAGCTAGGAGTACAGCGGGGGAGATGGAAGGGTGAACGTGCCTGGGGGAGTCAAGGCGCAGAGGGCTGCATGATAGACTTACCCCAAGAGAGGCCTGAGGGCAGGAGAGCAGTGTGAATTATCTTTTTTATGCATGTGTGTCTGTATGCAGTTTGCAAGTATTTTGTTGAGATTTTTTGCATCTATGTTCATTAAGGATATGGGTCTATAGTTTTTTTTTTAGTTGTGTCTTTACCTTGTTTTGGTATTAGAGTGTTGCTGGCTTCATAGAAGGAATTCAGGAGTTCTCCCTCTGTTTCTATCTTTTTGAATACTTTAAGTAGCATTGGTAGCAGATCTTCTTTAAATGCCTGGTAGAATTCTTCTGTGAATCCATCTGGGTCTGGGCTTTTTTTAGTTGGGAGATTTTGTATTACTGTTTCAATTTCCTTATATGTTATGGGTTTGGTTAAACTGTTGATCTCTTCTTTGTTTAGTGTGGTGGTTTGAATGAAAATGTCCCCCATAGGCTCCAAGTATTTGGACAGTTTGTCCCCACATGGTGGTGCTCTTTGGGGATATTTTAGAAGGTGTGGTTCTCCTGGAGGAAGCACATCACTGGGGGTGGGCTTACAGAGTTCTTAAGCCTTGCCAGATCTCCAGGTGCTCTCTTGCTTCTTGTGCCTGTGTGATGATGTGACAGCTTCACTTCTGCTGCTCCTGTTCCAGCCACCTCCAGCCACCATGCCCCCTGGAACCATAAGCTCAAACAAACCCTTCCTTCTATAAATTTCTTGGGTCAGTGTTTCTATCACAGCAACAGAAAAGTGACTAAACTAATGCATTTAGCTTTGGTGGGTCCCATGATTTTAGATATCCATCCATTTCTTTTAGGCTTTCAAATTTAATAGAGTATAAGTTGTTGAAGTATTTCTCTAATAATGTTCTTTATCTTTTTGGTGTCTGTTTTGACATTTCCCTTTCATCTATGATTTTGTTGATTTGGAGGTGCTCTTTCTTTCTTTTGGTTAAGTGGGCTGAGGGTCTATCTTGTTTATCTTTTCCAAGAACCAACTATTAGATTCATTGATTCTTTGTATTGTTTCTTTGTATTTATTTCATTAATTTCTGCTCTGATTTTTGTTATTTCTTCTTGTCTGCTGGGTTTGAGTTTCATTTGTTCTTGCCTTTCCAGAGTCTTGAGTTGCGATGTTAAGTCATTTATTTGTGTTCCTTCTGATTTTGTAATGTAGACACTTAGAGTTATAGACTTCCCTCTTAGAACAGCATTTAAAGTGTCCCAGAGTTTTTGTTATGCTGTATTGGCCTTTTTGCTTAATTTCAGAAATACTTTTATTTCTTTCTTAATTTCGTCTTTGACTCATTCATGATTCAGGAGTGTGTTGTTTAAACTCCATGAGTTTGTGTAGGTACTAGGGCTTCTTTCAGTGTTGATTTTCAGCTTTATTGCATTGTGGTCTGAGAGAAGGCATCAGATTATTTCAATTTTTTAATATTTGTTGAGGTTTGTTTTATGCCCTAGTAAGTGGTCAATTTTTGAGAATGTTCCATTGGGTGCTCAATAGAAAGTATATTCTTTGTTGCTTGGACAGAATATTCAGTAGATATCTGTTAGGTTCATTTGAGGTATGATATTATTTAATTCAGGTGTCTCTCTGTTTATTCTTTGTCCAGTTGACCTCTCTAATGGATACAGTGGGGGTATTGAAGTCCCCTACTATTATTGAGTTGAGCTTATTCTTAAAGTCCTGTAGTGTTGTTTTTATGAATCTGGGTGCACCAGAGTTTGGTGCATATATATTCATGTTTGTAATATCTTCTTGGTTAATTGTTCCTTTGAGCAGAATGAAGTGACCCTCTATCTCTTCGGATTAATTTTGGTTTGAAGTCTATTTTGTCAGATATTAGAATGGCAATCCCTGCTTGTTTCTTAGTGCCATTTGCTTGAAATGTTCTTTTCCATCATGTCACCTTAAGGCAGTGCTAGTCCTTGAGGGTGAGATGAGTTTCTTGCACACAGCAAAAGGATGGATTTTGTTTCTTAATCCATTCAACTAGCCTATGTCTTTTTGACTGGGGAGTTCAATCCATTGATATTTAAAATTATTATTGAAAGATGTATATTGGTTGCTATCATTTTGATTACCGTTTGCATTCTTTGTCTAATTTTGTGTTTCCACAATTATACCTTCATTTAGTTTCTTTCTGTTGCCCCTGGGGTACAGTTGTTCCTTTCTCAGTTCTTTGTATTGCTTCAAGTTTTCTTTGAAGGATTGGTTTTGTGGACATGTATTCTTTCAACCTGTTAATGTCATGGAATATTTTTCTTTCCCCTTTAATTATAATAGACTTTTTTTCTGGGAAAGTATTCTGGGTTGGCATCTATGGTCATTTAGAACTGGGAATACTTTGGTGCAGACTCTTTTGGTTTTCATAGTTTGCACTGATAAATCAGCTATAATTCTAATGGGTTTTTCTTTATATATGTGTTGTTTTTTTCCTTTGCAGCTCTCAGTATTCTCTCTTTGTTCTGCACATATGGTGATTTTACTATAATATGCCATGGGGAGTTTTTTTTCTGGTCCTGTATTTGGTGTTCTATGTGCTCTTTGTATTTATATAGGGATGTCTTTCCTTAATTTTTGGAAATTCTCTTCTATAATCCTGTTTAAGATCTGGTCAATACCATTAACCTGAAATTCTTTTCCTTCCTCTATGCCTGTGATGCATAGATTTGGTCTTTTCATGGTTCCCCACATTTCCTGCATATTCCATTCCTGTATTTTAAAACTTTTTTCATAAATAATCTTTGCTTGAGTTGCCCAATTCTTCAACTTTATTGTTCAGTCTTGATATCCTGTTTTCCATTTCATTCATTCTATGGGTAAGACTTTCTCCTATGGTTTGAAATTGGCTTATTGAGTTTTTCATTTCCTTCTTCCTTTCAGCCTAAGGTTTCTTCAGTATTTCTATCTCTTTTGTGAATTTAGTCAGAAGTTTAGCCCTATCTTTAGTTCTTTGATTTGTTTGTTTGTGTGTTCTTTGAATTCATTGAATTCTTTGATCATGTTTATGATTGTTCCCTTAAACTCTGTCCTGGGTCATCTCTAGGGGGTTCTCAGTCACAGCACAAGGGGAGGCCTGATTTAGGCACTCTCAGGCAGTCTGCTAATGTCTGTGCCCCTATTGTAGGGCAGAGAAGTCTAGCCTTGAAGTGGGAAGGGGCCACATGTGGTCCCAGTATAGGGGGTTAGACATGGTGCAATCTGGGGGCACTCACCACAATGAGTGCTGGATCCAGGCACTTTCAGGCAGTCTTAAGGCACTATGATACCTTTAATTTTTTAAAATAAGAAAGAATATGTCTAATTTTATATTATTTTCCTGCTTATATTTTCCTTATTCAAATATTTTACCTACCTGGCTAAAATTATTTCTAAGTACGTCCTCTTTTTTTTAATACCTAAGTAAATGGGATATTTTTCTTACTTTTCAGATCATTCATTCTTAGTATACAAATATGAAACCAATTTTTTGTGTTTATTTTGTCCTTTGGAAATTAGCTGAATTTATTAGCTTTAATGTGTTGTGTGTGTGTTTGCATATCTGTGTATGTATAATCTTTAGGATTTTTTGTGTAACAATTCATAATTCTGAAGAGCTAATTCAGCTTCCTTTCCAATTTGAATACTGCTTGTTTCTTTTTCTTGCCTAATCACTTCAGCTAGTACTTACAGTACAGAGTTCGAATAAGTAGGGGAGGGAGTGGGCATGTCTGCTTGTTCTATCTATAACATTCAGAGAAAGAGCTTTTGGTTTTCATCTCTGAGTATGATATTAGCTGTGCACTTTTCGTAGATAGTCTTTATTGGGTTGAGGCATTTCCTTCTTGTTTAGTCTGTTGAACACAATTACCAAGTCATAGGCTTTTCTGTTCTGACATTCTAAAATAGGCCTAGAGCTGCCTATCAGGCTCAGATCTGGGAGTAAAAAGTTTCTTTTTAAAGCTAAAATGTGTAATGAAATTAAGCAATTTCATCAAATAGTTATTGAGCATCTACTGTGAGCTAGTTATTATTTCAGACACTGGGTGCACTGCAGTGAACAAAATTCCTGCCCTCATGGAGCTTCCTTTCTAAGTGGCAAAGGTCATCTCCCCAAAGTCCTGCATGTGGTTTATAATGGATTAGGAAGCACCTGGCACCCAGAACTTTTCTTGTCTTTGTGTAAGAGCTTGGTACACTAGGAAGCACCTGATTTTAGAAGACAAACGCTGTTGAGCACTGTGAGCACAGTTTTATTATGAACAAGATCCTGATGCTCATTGCACCATCATACAACAGGCATAAGCCATTAAAGCCTGGAAAAGCACTTTATCATCTTTGAAGTAAAAATTAGGAACATGGGATCAATCTATGGCACTGAGATCCCAAAGCACCATCATGGTCAAAGAAAAAATCTGTATAAGTTACTCTAAGTTGGCTTTCATTTTCACAAATACTAGTTAACATACAAAAATATCATCCATTATAAAAATATTTTATAGGTATAAATTCATGGAAATAATTCTTATTCGTATGCCTATAAATCTACTTTTAAACTAGTTGTCATATGACCAATGAGATCATGTCAAGTCTATCCAAGTTTCTCACTTGCCTGAGAAAGTATAAAGTTGGTGTGGTCAGCTCAAAGTCATGTAGGATCTCATAACAAACAGGTCTTCACTGTGCTTATGATGCACTAAATTCATAAAGCATAGGCCATAACTTCTTAGGCAATGATTTAGACTAATAGGATTGGTAAATAAAAATACCAGTAGCTCAAGCGTTTTATGTAACTTTTTAAGTATGAAGAAAAAAATTGTGACTAATAAGACATGAAAGGCAGACTGAGAGGACCCTGTGAAAGAAATCAGCAGTTAGATCCAAAGGTAGAGACTAACTTTGATTGAAAATATTAAATTTGCAAAGGTAGAGCTTAAAATAAACTGGATTTGAAGGATTTCGTGTATCATAACACAAGAAAAATACCTTTCTACTAACATATCAGACAGCACCAGCCCTGTGCTCGTAGTTTTATCTGAGCTGTACTTTCTGAATTGTGGAGTGAAAAAGCCCATCCATCTGTAATAAATGAAGTAGATGACATTTACCCGTTTGTCACCATTTTGGATTACCCGTTAAGTTGATGACATTTACCCTTTTGTCACCATTTTGGATGAGCCACATGCAAAAATCTTCGAGGGTAGTCAGCGTTTCAGAGTTCTCTGAGCCCAGTGTTGTTGATACGCACTAATACTTCATATAAAATAGATCTCAACTGCATCTGGAAAAAAAATGGGAAAAATTGTTTAAAGCAAACTTCTAGCCTTCATAAATATCTGATATCAGCTTTCGCTCAATTGACATTATCATGCTTAAAGTCTGTGCCTGCTTTTAGCTCAAGTTTCATAAGGATCTTCAAAAAGTCTAAGGCATGATTCAGATGATAGTCTCATGATGAAATGCATGGATTTTAAGTATGGGGGAAATAGCTTCTCTCCAGGCTGGGTGTGGTGGTGCATGCTTTTAATCCCAGCACTTGGGAGGTAGAGCCAGGTGAATCTCTGTGAGATTGAGGCCAACCTGGGATGGTCTACACAATGAGTTACAGGCCAGCTGGGACTATAGTGAGACCTTGTCTTAGAAAAAAAAAAAGTCTTCTGTCCAAATAGCCTTAATATCCTAAGAGCCGAAATAGTTACCATGTCAAACTCCCAGGTGTGTTACAAGACTATATTTTTAGCTAAAACTCTAGTAGAGATTGTTTTATGCATGTTTATGGTATAAAGATACACAGAGAGATAATTTGGCAATTTTTACTATTTAAAAATTTACTTTTATAGCTAAATATGATAGCTCGCTCCTGTAATACCAACACTTAGGAGGCTGAGGCAGAATGATTGCCATGAGTTTAAGGACAGCCTGGATTACATGGAGTTCCAGGCTATCCTGGGCTCCAGAGCAAGATGTTATCTCAAAATTTTTTATGTACTTTTAATGTTGTCTTTTATCACAAACATAATGGATGCTTACACAGTCAATCTAGAAAGCATAGAAAAACAATGGGAATATTTGCCTATTCAACATTGTCTTGATTACTATAAAATTGTCATAAGTCTTGAAGTCTAGTGGTCTGCTTTCCAACTCTGTATTTCAGTGTTATGTTGGTTTTTCCTGGGGCCTCTCCATATAAATTTTATAGTTGCTCAATATGCACAAAATAACTTGCTGGGATTTTGATTAGAATAGAGTTAAATGTGCAGATCAAGTTATGAAGAACTGACATATTAATATTATTGAGTGTTCTTATCTATGAATATGAAATATTGCTAGTTATTTTTTCTTTCATCGGATTTAGTAGTTTTGTGATATATATGTCTCATATATTTTGTTAGATTTATACTTAATTCTTTTATTTATTGAGTGGCTAACATAAACAGTCCTTTCTTTTAATATGAAATTCCACTTGTCCATTACTGGCATCTATAGCAGGGATTGAATTTTTGTATATTAACCTAGAATGCTATATATTTTCTGTAATCAATTAGTTCTAAGAGAGTTATTCTTGATGATGATGGTTCTTTCAGCTTTCCTGATTTGGCAAATTTAACATTAAAAGACATTTTATTTCTTCCTTCCTAAAGAGCACATCTTTCTTTCTTGTCCTGTTGTATTAGTTAGGACATATGTGCTATAAAGGAACACCGAGAGAGGATCATCCTTGCCTTGTTCCTGTTCTTAATGGGAAAGGTTACAATTTCTTACAACTAATGGGGTCAGTGAGATGGCTCAGTGAGTAAAATGCCTGTCATCAAGGCTGATGACCTGAGTTCAATCTCCAGAACCCACATTGTGGAAGTAGAGAATTGATTCTTGCAAACTGTTCTCTGACTACACATATAGACACAGACACAGACACAGACACAGACACAGACACACACACACACACACACACACACACACACACACACAGAGGGCGTGGGAAATTTTAAGTTTAGATTTCCAGGTGTTCTAGTTAGCTTTCTGTTGCTATGATAAAACACTCACCAAAAGCAACTTGGGGAAGAGAGGGTTTATTTCAGCTTACAATTCCCAGCTTAAAATTCATCACTGAGGAAAGTCAAGGTAGAAACTCAAGACAGGAACTAAAATAGAGACCATGGAGGAATGCTGCTTATGGACTTGCTCTGACTTGCTTAGCTACTTTTCTTATATACCCGCCCAAGGATGGTGCTGCCAACAGTGGGCTGGGCCTTCCTATGTTAACTAGAAATTAAGAAAATGCCCCTAGAGACATGCTCACAGGCAGGCCCAATAGAGGAAATACCTCAGTTGAGGCTCCCTCTTCCCAGGAGCCAAGTTGACAAAAACTAACTAGCATGCCAAGTTCTGCATATAAGAGAAAACATCATATTTGTCTTTATGAGTCTGGCTTATTTCACCTAATATAATAATTTCTAAATGCATCCACTTTTCTACAAATGTCCTACTTTCATTTTTATTTGTGGATATATTTTCATTATATATAT
>NW_008329320.1:882259-884515 GCF_000622305.1 Nannospalax galili
TATATATATATATATATATGCTACATTTTCTTTATAGGTCTGTGATTTGAATGAGGGACTGTCCCCTGTAAGCTCCAAGTGTTTGAATTCTTGGCTTCAGTTAGTGGTGCTATTTTGGGAGGTCTAGGAGGTGTGGCCTTGCTGGAGGAAGCATGTCATTATGTCTGATGTTGGTAAAGAGCTGATAGCTTTGCCCTACTTCCAGATGTGTCTATGCTTTCTGTGCCTGCCTGAAGATATAAGTGCTCAGTGTTCTACTCTGGCCTCCTCTCTCACCATGCCTCCTCTGACATGATAGACTCTTATCCCTCTGAAACCATAATTCAAATTACTCTCCCTTGTATATGTTGCCTTGGTCATGGTGTTTTATTACAGCAACAGAAAAGTAATCTATTCAAGGTTCACCTGTTGAAAGACATCCAGGCTGGTTCCATTTCCTGGCTATTGTGAATAAATACAGCAACAAACATGAATATCCAAGTATCTCTGGTGTATTGACTTAAAGTCCTAGTGGTATAGCTGGGTCATATGGTAGCTCTAATTTTAGGTTTTTGAGAAAATTTATGATTTCCATAGTGGCTTCACAAGTTCACATTCTCATTAGCCATGTATAAAGATTGTTTTTTTCCTCACATCCTGGCCAGCATTTGTTTTTATTTTTTTTTAATTTTTCTAAAAAATATTTTATTTATTATTTTTATGTGTATGAGTGTATTGCCTGTGTGTATGTAAAATGCACCCATGTTGTGCAATGCCCACGGAGCTCAGAAGAGGGCATCAGATCCCCTGGAACTAGAGTTATGAATGGTTGTTAGCTGTCATGTAGGTGCAGGTCCTCTCTAAGAGCAGTCAATGCTCTTAACCACTGAGCCAGCTCTACAGCACGCCCCCCCCCAGCATTTGTTTTTATGATGATATTCATTCCTACTGGGGTGAGATAGAATCTCAAAGCAGTTTTAATTCTATTTCCTTGCTGGGTATAGATGGATGTCAAGCACTTTTTCAAATATTTATTCTTTTGAGAACTATCTATTCAGGTCATTATTGTATTTATTAATTGATTTGGGTTTTGGTGTTTAATTTCTGCCATTCTTTATATATTCTAGATATTAACCTTATGTCCGATGTAAAGTTGGAAAAGATTTTATCCCCTTTAGCAGGCTCTCTCTCTCCACTCTGGTAATTGATTTCTTTGCTATACAGAGGTTTTCTAATTTCATGTTATTCCATTTGTCAGTTCATGGGATTATTTCTTGTTCTATTGTGATCTTTTTCAAAAATTCCTTGCCTATACTTATATCTTGAGGTTTCACCTATGTTTTCCTCTAAGAGTTTCAAAGTTTCAGGTCTTATATTAAGGTCTTTGATCCCTCTTGTATAGATTTTTTATTCAGGGTAAAAGAAATGGACTCTTCTGTCCTCTCTTTTTCTCTGATCCCTTTGGATCAGTAAGCCCAACAAACTCTTGCTTCTAATAAGTGATCTTGGTCATGGTATTTTATCACAGCAACAGAAAAGTAACTAATACAAGGATTGCCTCTGATATGGGGTCTTTTGCGCTTCCAAATGAATTTTGGGATTTTTTTTTTCTGTACTATGAAGAATGTCATTGGGATTTTGGTGAAGGTTTCATTGAGTCTATGTTAATTTCCTTAATATAGCCATTTTCACAATATTAATTTTGTCATTCCATGACCATGGGAGGTCTTAGCATCTTCTAGTGTTTTCTTTGGCTTTTTTCCATGTTTTAAATTTTCTTCATAGAGCTCTATCACTTCCAAGGTTAGGTTTATTCCAAGATTTTTTTTAAGAGACTATGATTGGAATTTTCTCCCTGATTTGTTTCTTAGCAAATTTGTTATTGGCATGTTGATTTTAGAATGCTAATTCTGTATCCTACTGCTTTGCTGAAAGTGGCTATTAGGTCTAAGAATGTTTGGATGGAATCTTTATGGTCTTTTAAGTATAGGATCATGTCATCCACAAATACAGAAAGTTTAACTTCTTCCTTTCCTATTTATATCCATTTTCTTTCTGGCCTTATTTCTCTAGTTAAGACTGTGAACATTGTATTCAATAGAAGCCAAGGGAGTGGACATTCTTGACTTGTTCCAGACAATGGAAAGGAAAGGAACATTATCACTCGTTCTATGAAGCTCTGGCATTATCCTGTTTCCAAAACTAGACAAGAACACCACCATAACAACAAAACAGATAGATAGATAGATAGATAGATAGATAGATAGATAGATAGAT
>NW_008329320.1:884903-890383 GCF_000622305.1 Nannospalax galili
AGATAGATAGATAGATAGATGATAGATAGATTGATGATAGATAGATGATAGATAGATAGATAGATAAGAAATAAGAAAGAAAGAAAACAAACTAGACCAATTTCTCTGATGAATACAGAAAAAAAATTTCCATTAAAATTGTTACAAACCAACTTCAAGAGCACATCAAAACCATGGTGGTTTGAAGGTTAAATGGCGGCTGAAAAGAAGTTGTATTTAGAGTATCTAGGTATCTGTTAAGACCATTTAATCTGTAGTGTAATTTAACTGAAGTTTCCTTTTAGTTTGGATGCGCTAGTTTAAGATAAAATCATCCACTGTTATTGTATGAGGACCTATCTGACCTTTTATGCCTCTTAGTGTTTATCATATTTGGAGCCCCACCATTTGATACATACATATTTATAATTATTAGAGCTTTTTGATGAATCATTTCTTTTATTAATATTTTTTAGCCTTCTTTATCTCTTCTAATTTAGGCTTGAAGTTTACTTTATCAGATGTCAGACTAACTGCTAATTACATAAGCTTGTTTTTGTCATCCATTCATTTGATAGATTACTTTCCATCCTTTAACTCCCAGTATGTGGCTGTCTTTACCAGTGAGGTGTAGTTTTTGGAGACAAAACATGGTCAGATCTACTGCTTTTAAATCCAATCAGCCAGTGTGTCTCTTCACACTGAGCTGAGACCATTTTTACAGTTGAAGTAGCTGAGGGGTAAGACCTTTTGGAGTAATTTTGCCTTGCTTCTTCATGGTTCTTCTGTTCCTGTATTATGTGCGTGCATCTGTTGGGGAGGATATCTCTTCTGGTTTCGTTTCAGAATCTTGGGAGCAGCCTACTCTTAGAGGCTCCATTTCTACAAATGATCAGCTAATAGAAAACAAATTGCTTTGGGAAGCAAGTTTCCCCACTCCCCAAGGCAGCTGAAGTTGCATTTAGCTTCTCTGCATTGCTGTCTTTCTCTTGCACCTTTCAGTTGCCTTTCACTTCCTTTGTGGATTTCTGAAGCTCTTCCCCTTTCTTTCTTTGGACTAGAGTCTTTTTTCTTTCTTACTTTGACTTTCTTCTTTACCAGGTCACATGGAGGCAACTTCTAACCTGTCTTCTTACTTTTTAAAATCCCTAATTTTAGATTAAAAAAATTTTTAAACAGTATAGGCGAAAACTTGGTCACGTTGCTATTTTACAGATATACCTGCTTTTAAGATGAGTGGCATCCTGCCAAGTTATTATCCAGAATTTGTATCAAATTACTATCATCAGTTCTATGTCATCATTCTTAATTTGATAGATAAAACACCCCCCTCCCAGTGTGTGTGTGTGTGTGTGTGTGTGTGTGTGTGTGTGTGTATTCTGGAATCTCTACATTAATCCTTCCTGGGTTCTGTGTCCCCCATCCTGAGTAGCTTTAAATGTAATACAATATACAGACTAGGCTGGTCTTGATCTCACAAAGATCCACCTGCTTCTACCTCCCGAGTGCTAGGATTAAAGGTGTGTGCCACCACAGGTTCTCCCATGTTTTTAATATATTTAAAAATATGTGTGAGAATATTTTCCAAAATAGAAAAAATGAGAAAACCTAAGCAAGTGATGAAGGTCTGTGTAGGTTTGTTATGATATATAAAAGATAAGACAAAAATAATATACACATAATCTTAAAATTTCTAAGGTCATAGTTTAGTCAACTAGTTTAAGGAACAAAATATATATCAGTCAAGGTTTATCTAAGAACACTTGGTTTTTTACCCAAGATTTGTCTACATAGCACATGGTAATTAAAAGTACCAGACTGGTAAAACTAACATTGGATGTTTAACAGCCATTCTTTGATGCCTACACTAATCTGGTCAGAGGGACTTAAAGGACAGTTTTTTCCCCTGGTACTCCAGGGTTGACCAAGTTCCAGTGGACTATGCAACATCTCTCAAAATGTCCCATTAACTGTGGTGAGTCACCTGTCCTCTTGTTCAGGGAGGCCATGGAGACCCCACGAGATGGACTTGAACCAGTGTCTAGTCTACAAAGAGAAGGGTCAACAGTTCCTCCATGCTTCCAAGTGAAGACAGCCATGATTGAGCAGGACCTTTGACTTATCTTCACATAGATGGAATTGGTAAAAGAAAGGAGCCAGGGGCTCTTCCCAAGCCCATGTGAGGAACAGATCCTCAAACGACCTTATGTGTAAAAATAAATTGATTTATTTGGGCCAACTGTATGGTGTTAAACACCCAAAAGGAAAGTATAACCAAAGATTAAAGTGATAGGTATATTTCTTTAAGAGTTCAAGGGATTACACTTCTCAGACATTAGGCATAAGTCCGTATAAAAAAGTATTTAGATGATTATTTCTCATTGATGATTTTGTTCTGAATCAGAAAGTGCTGCTCAGATGTAAGAGTTAAAATCTTGGTCTGCAATACTGTAGTGCCCACTTGTAGCTAAAGGAGACAACCATCTATTGTTCTAAAATGATGGATAAATTTTTTTTCTCACTCTATCTAGAAGCCTTTGAGAGGGAACTGACATTGATTGTAAGCACTCCAATAGCTATCAAAATGCCTGAAAGCAAATCCTGAATCCATCACTCTAGAGTCCAGCCTTGGTAGACAAAAGAAAAATGAGGAGGAATCCAACAGAGGGATGCTTTTGGAAGCTCTTCTCAAGAAATTGTAATGGACTCTCATGTGAACATTTGAAATTTGCCCTGTTCTGACTTTTTTTTCTAGTTCCCTGTTTAGAACTTGTAATGCTAATTACTCTTGCCTTCATTTCTTCACATCTCCTATTCACCAGTCAAGAACTTTCTTTTCCCCCTACAGATAAGAATTATACAATTTGGGAGTCTTAGATAGACCCACTGAAGGGGTACCCCAATTGCCTCACCCTGAGTTTCTGTTCAGTATGGAAGAAGCCAGAGCAGTCTGCAACCTGATTACCTATCTGAAAGTTGGATAACCTCTTCAGAGGATGGTGTGATAAGAATAGGAAAGAGGGGACTGGAGAGATGGCTCAGCAGTTAATAGCACCAACTGCTCTTGCAGGGGACCCGGGTTAGAGTCCAGCACCCACATGGTGGCCTACGAACTGCCCTTAACTACAGTTCCAGGGGAATCTGAAGCCCTCTTCTGACCTCCATGGCATTGCTTGACATGGGTGCACTCACATACGTGCAGGCAATACACTCATACACATAAAATAAAAATAATAAACAAAATATTTTTTTTAAAAAAAGAATAGGAAGTAGGAATTGGCTAGGCAGCTAGTGTAAAAAGACCCCAAAGAAAAGTAGCCAGTTTCTTGGCTAAAAGTCAAAATCTCCTTGGGCCTGTTAGCAACATACTCCATTCCAAAGGTCAAAAATATCAAAAGTATTTGGGAGCTTTTTTCTAATCCTTCAAAGATTTTAGGGTTACCTCTTCAGAGGGGGGAAGGTTAGAGTAGCAAAAAATAGAAAGAGTACATGAAGTTATTAGAAAAAAGTGATGGGGAGATATGGGAGGAGTTGGAGGGGAGGGAGTAGGCATGGATTTGATCAAAATACCTTATATGCCTATATGCCTGTATGAAATTCTCAATAAATTATTTTTTAAAAATATATGTGAGTGTGTGTGTGCATGTGTATTTGAGGTTGAGGGGACAGGGTGCACTCATGCCATGGTGCACATGTGGAGGTCAGTCAACAGCTTTTGGGAGTCGATTCTTTCCTTTCATTGTGTGGTGCCTGGGGCCTAGCCTCAGGTTTCAGGCTTGGTGGCAAGCACCTTTTGCTGAGCTATCTCACTGCCCTTCCTCTTAAATTTTATGGAGATTTTGTAGAATTGGTGCTATTCTCTCTTTAAATGTTAGGTAGAATACCACAGTGAAATTGACTGCACCTGGAGATTTCTTTCTTGGAAAGATTACACATTTATTTTTAATACATATGAATCTATTTAGGCTACATGTCCATTCTGGATGAGTTTTTAATTCTGTGTACAGTACCTTGTGATACACACAGTTTCAGATCTTTTTGTAATTAAATCTTTCAACCTCTCTCATGGTGCTTAGAAAGTCCTTCCTCTAATTTTTAAGTTTAGTACTTTATATTTCCTTTCTGTATTTTCTCCTAATTTATATTCTCAGCTTTGACACATAAAGTTTTAATTAATCTGGAGTTTAATTTAGTTAATGATAAGAGTTGGAGATTCACTTTTTTCAGTTTGAAAAATTTATTATAGCGAGTTACACAAGACTATTTCCATGTACATACATGATGCACTTTGAGCATACCCTTTCCACCCTTGCTTCATGTGATGTCAGTCTTGATTGTCAACTTGATGCAATTTTGAATAACCATGGGAACAAATCTCTGGGCAAGTCTATGAGGAGTTATGTAGATAAGCTTAATTGAAATGGGAAAATGTGCCCTAAACATGGCAAATATCATTGGGCTAGAGTTCAGGATCTTTTTTAAACGTTGGAACCTCATTTAATTTTATGTCTTACAGAGTTTATAAGGAGTTAAAGATTATATAAGCGTAATAATTCATCTGTAAACCTAGAAATGTACAGCCAATTTTGAAAGAGATGTACCCTAGCTCAGAAAAATGTTATTGAATAGGTTAATGCTGTTGTAATGAAATGTTTCTTTTAATTAAAATTTTAAAAAAAAAGAAAAAAAAAGGATAAAGGGAACAGAGAACAGGCACTGATCAGCTCTGCTTTCTGACTGAAGACATAATGTAACCAGCTGCCTCCTGTTTTTGCCACTATGCCACGATGCTGGGAAGGAATATATTCTCTGGAACTGTAAGCCAAAGTAAACCCTTCCATCACTGAGTCACTTTTGTCAGTCACATTATCACAGCAGGTAACTAATAGGGGACCTCCTGCCTTGTCCTTTTCTCCCCCACCCGCAAAATTAGTCCCTTTTGACTCAAAGACAGTTTTGTTTCTATTTTCATGTCATCCATACATAAATTATTTTATGAATCCATGAGGCTAGGATCCACAAATGAGAGAAAACATGTAATATTTGTCTTTCTGAGACTGACAAGTCATTCAGTACAATTACCCCCAATTATATCCATTTCCCTGCAAATGACATAACTTCATTCTTCTTTATGGCTGAAAAATTTTCATTATGTATATATTTTATCTATTCCTCTGTTGACGGACACCTAGATTGGTTCCATAACTTATCCATTATGAACAATGTTGAAATAAACATTGATGTACAGGTATCTCTGTTTCTGTTCCCAACAGTGTCCCAACATTCTCACCAGGACTTGTTATTTTTTCTTGACAATAGCCTTTCTGACTGGGGTAAGGTGGAATCTCGATTTAGATTTTGTATGTACTTCTCTGATTGCTAGTGATGTTGACCATTTTTCATGTTTATTGACCATTTGTACTTCATCTTTTGAGATGGAGTTGGGTTGTTTAGGGGAGTGTTTTATGTTTTTGAGTTTTTAATATTCTAGATATTTATTA
>NW_008329320.1:890496-896862 GCF_000622305.1 Nannospalax galili
CCAGCCTAGACTACATAGAGAGACCCTGTCTCAAAACAAAAAAGAACTAAGGAAAGCTAGGCATCGCGGCAACCATCTGCAAATACCAACACTTGGGAGACTGAGTTAAGAGGATTGCTGTGAGTTGAGGCCATCCTGGGCTACAGTGTGAGTTCTAGATTAGCCTGGGCTATAGAGAGACCTTGTTCAGAAAGCAAAACAAACAAAAGGAAACAAAGGAAAGACAGGCAGGCAAGGAACATAGTAGCACCCAAGCCTGTGGCAGATCTCAAGGACTCGGGAAAAGTGGAAGCAGAAGAAAAATGCTAGTTCCTTTAGTTAAAACACTGGTATATAGGGCTGGAGAGATGGATCAGTGGTTAAGAACACTGGCTGTTCTTGCAGAAGACCCAGGTTCAAATCCCAGCACCCACATGACAGCTAAGAACTGTCTGTAAGTCCAGGGCATCCAACAGCCTCTTCTGCCCTCTGTGGGCATTGCACAACACGGGCATACTTACACATATGCAGGCAATACACACATACACATAAAATAAAAATAATAAGTATATAGACGCTGGAGAGATGGCTCAGTGGTTAAGAGCACTGAGCTCTTACAGAGGACCCAGATTTGGTTCGCAAAACCCACATGGTGACTAACAACTGTCTGAAATGACAGTTCCAGGGGATCCAATGCCCTCTTCTAATCTCTGCAGGCATTACATGCATATGGTATATTTACATACATGCAGGCAAAACACTCATACACATAAAATTAAATAAATAAATAAATGATTTAATACAATATAAATATGTAGGGGATTGGTGAGAAGCAAGTAAAGGTGCTTACTTCTGAACCTGACAACTTGATTTTGAGCCCTAGATCCTACATGATGGAAGGGGAGAACTGACTCCCTCAAGCTGTCCTCTGACCATCACACATACACCGTGGCATACAGGCAAACAAGCGGGGTTAATGCACATACACACATAATAAATGTTTAAAATTTTAATTAAAATGTAACAAAACTGTAAATTGTCTTAAAATCTCTCAATTCTATAAACATAAATTTTGGAATTTTCTTACATAAAAAGCTAAATATTTAATATATTTATAAATACATCAATTTTAATAACTGCAATGTCTAAAAAACTGTTATACATGGAGTACATGTACTATGAATATATACAAGGAAATTTTAAAAACAGAAAATTATTAGATGAAAATACAGAATCAGGAAGCCTGCAATGAACATTCAGTTATGAATAACAAATAACAAAACTTCAAACTGAAAATGACATTTATTTAATAAGATAGGAAAACAACTAGAAAAATAGGATTCAAACTTCCCCTATAATTCTCTCAGCCTCTCTTCCTCTCCTCTATTCTCTAACTGGAAAACAACATTTATGAAAATGGATTATTTTTACAAGCAGAAAAGGAAAACACATTTCAGAATCTTCAAATTACATTTCTCACAAATCCAAAATTCCTCCTGACAAATTATTGACTCCACCAGCATCCATTAGTCTGATCAAACCAGCACTGTCCTCTCCAACCTGTTAATCTGTCTCTCCAAAGCCACCAAGTTTCAAAACAACCAGACAAAGGACTATTGCTGAAGGATAAATTAATCAATTAGTTTTCCTTTAGAAACCCCAGAATTTCATTTTTGAACATGGGTCACAAAAATTCTAACTGCTACAAACATTCCCTTCTACACTGGAGAAGAGTCTAGACTGAATGCAGGAAGGGAGGCAGTGGTGCTGTTCTTTGGATCGCCTCACAAGCCATGCTCACAGTATGTATAATCTCTAAAAGCTAGAAAGGTGAATTTTACTGAGATTTAAGGGAGTAAAGAAACAGATATGGATTCATTCAATGGTTCCAGTGCTCAGATTAATTTAGGAAGATGTTATCAGGTGTAAATTCATATATTTGATTTTGTACAAAATCATGACCAGCTTTATCTTTCCATTATGTAAGTAGTCAACTATAATCTTACTTATATATGGCTCACTCATTAATGGTCACCTCCTCTACGTAGCCCTGTGCTGGGACTCTCCAGACATTGCATAAGCTTTAGCTAGTGATGCACTCGTCTCTGCAGTTTGGGTGCTGATTTCAGAAAATGAAGAAACACAGATAGAATAGGCCTGCAAAAGAAGAAAACCAGGACAAGGCCAGTACATGATGGCAGTCTTTAACTGTGCTCTATTCTGTAGTTTTCATAGAACTGCTAGTTGATTGAGCATCAACACGTAGCTAATTAAATGAGAGACTGAGCTTCAGCTCTGCCACTTCCTAACTGTGTGAGTCTTGAGCAAGTAATTTCACCATCGTACCTGGAAGGATTTGGGAAAGATTAAATGAGTCACTGTATGTGAATACTAGGCACAATATTCACCATTGTGGTAAATTCTAAATAAATATTAGCTAGTCTTATTTTTAATGTATTAAAATTAATTTAAAATTTTATATATAATAAATTTATTAACTAATTTATTACTTTTATTTGTTGTGTATGAGTGTATTGCCTAAATGTATATATGTGCACCCAAGTCATGCAATGCTTGTGGAGGTCAGAGGGAGTCAGATCCCCTGAAACTGGAGTTACAGATAGTGATGGTTGTTAGCTGCCATGTGGGTGCTGGGAATCAAACCCAGGTCCTCTGCAACAGCAGCCAGCGGTCTTAACCACCAGCCATCTCTCCAGCCCCAGAACATTTTCTAAATACTTCTCCACTGCATGCTATTTGTAATCTTGGACTGTCAAATTGTTCACACTACCTTTTCTTTGGTACCTGTTTTCACGAAGACCACTGGATTGCACTGCGTCTTTTCTGTTACAGAAAAACCAGCATTTTGTTCTGTTTGTGGCTACAGATTCTTGAAAGCACTGCGGCATTTTTATTTAGGAAGGTGAATTTAATGGATACGTTAAAATATACGATATACACATATGTCCTAAATGGCTTTCATATTATAGACTCAACATTTTTCGCTTTGTTTTGTTTTCCCCTGAGTATTATCCAAATTAGTTACCTCTGAGTGAGATACACTTTTGTTAGTTTAATCTTAGACTTGGAAATATAACCAGTCAGATAAACTTAAAAGGCATCTGATACATTATGGCAAAATACCATGAGTTTTAATTTGAGACTTTTTGTGTTTTTATTTCATTTATTATCTGTGTGTGTATGTATTCATGTTCCAGGACATATGTGTGAAGCCAGAAGACAGCTTAGTGGAGTGGAGTTCATTAGTTTCTTTCTACTCTTTTTTTCTTTTCTTCTTTTCTTTTTCTTTTTCTTTTTTTTTTTTTTTTTTTTTTTTTTGTGGGGTTTCCCTGTAGCCCCAGCTGGCCTGGAGCTTGATAAGTCAATCAGGCTGGCCTTGATCTCACAGAGGTCCACCTGCCTCTGTCTTCCAAGTACTGGGATTAAACACATAAGCTGCTACCACACCTGGCTCCTTCTAATTTTATGTGGGTTCCAAGGATTGAACTCAGGTTCCCAGGCTTGTATGGCTAGCAAATACCTCTCCCCACTGAACCATCTTGCCAGCTACCCTTTGTATTTTGAGACAAGTTCAGTTGCCCCTGCTTTTTCTCTAGGAATAGACTCATTGTTGGTTTCTTCCTAGCACTGACAGAGATGAGAAGCCTGAGAGGGACGTATGTACTCACTGATCAGGTCACATGGCAGATCCGTTCACCTGAGTCCACAGTCCTCTGCTCAGGCTTTTTAGGACTGGCAGTAGATTCTTGTATGGGGCTAGAGAAAAGTGAGATGGAACTAGTTCTACTCCTTAGGACGCTGGAGCCTAATAAGGAACCAATCCAAAGTCCTTATGAGAAGCCCAAGCTTCTCTGGCTCTAGGAACCTGGCCTGGAGTCAAACAAGACCACCCTGCCAGCACACCAACCTGCTGCAAGTACTGGATGGCCTGCTTGTGGTTCTTCCTCAACTGCTTGATCTGAGCAATTTCTTCATATAGACTAATCGGATCTGATGTTCTATGACCCTTGGCAACAATAACATTGCCAATTGCCTTTTCAAAGTAGGCCAGAGCTAGGTTCATCCTCTGGATGGCCAACGAAGCTCTACAAGACAAGGAATGAAGGTAGAGAGTTACAGAGAGGCCACCTACTTCACAGAAATCAATTCCAAGAAATAAAGAATCTGGCCTTTAGAGCGGTCTGCATCCCTATTCCCTATCTGCAGGTTGGGTAACCTCTTCAGAGGATGGTGTGATAAGAACAGGAGGTAGGAGTTGGCTAGGCAGTTAAGGTAAAAAGACCCCAAAGAAAAGTAGCCAGTTTCTTGGCTAAAAGTCAAAATGTCTTTGGGCTTCTTAGCAACATACTCTGTTCCAAAGGCCAAAAATGTTGAAAGTATTTGGGAGCTTGTATCTAATCCTTAAAAGATTTTAGGGTTACCTCTTCAGAGAGTGGATTCCACCTCTCTAATTTCCTCTATATTCTTCTGTCGTGTGCCCTCCCCCCATCCTGGTTGGCTCATTTCTAGTTTTCTGGCATCTACATGTACTACAAGTTAAGCACATAAAGCAAAAGATATAAAGCTAGGGCCATATATGAATGAGAAGACATGGCATTTATCGTTTGGGGACTGGATAACCACATGAACTAAAAAATTTCCAGTTTTATCTACTTACCTAGAAAGTTCATGATTTCATAAGCTTTTTTAAATAGTGGAGCAATAATTCCATTGTGTACATATACCACATTTTTCTTATTCATTTATCAGGAGAAGGACATCTAGACTGATTCCATTTCCCAGCTCTTGCGACCAGAACAAAAATGAACATGGATGTGCAAGTGTCTCTGTAGCAGGATTTAAGTCCTTTGTGCATATACCAAGGAGAAGTATAGTTGGTCCATATTATAATTCTGTTTCTACTTTTTTGAGAAGCCTCCAGACTGGTATGCATAGTGACTTCACTAGTATACACTCCCACAAACCATTCATACTCCCACACCAACATTTATTGTTATTTGCAACCGTGATGATGACCATTCTAACTGGGGTGAGATGGAATCTATTTCCCCTGATAGCCAAGGATGTTGAATACTTTTAAAAATGTTTAATAGTCATTTATATTTCCTCTTCTGAGAACGTATTATACAGCTCTGTAGCCCATTCTAATAACTGTATCTAAGATAGTTTTCCTGATTAGTGTTTTGAGTGCTTTGTGTATTCCAGATAATCCTTTGTCAAATGTATAGCTAGCAAAGATTTTCTCCCATTCAGTAGGCTATCTCTTCAATCCTTTGCTGTGCAGCTTTTTAATTCCACGAAATTTCAGCATGAAATTTATGGTGTTATTCCCTGGGTGACCGCAATCCTAATCAGAAAGTGCTTACCTATGCCAATATCTTGTAGTGTTTTCCCAATTTTTACCTCTATCAGTTTTAGAATTTCGGGTCTTACATTAATGTCTTTTTTGATACTTTTGATTTTCTTACACGGTGGGAGATAAGGATCTAGTTTCAGTCTTTTACATGTGGCTATCCAGTTTTTCTGGCACCATTTTCTCCAATCTACATTTTTGATATATTTTCTTTAACATTAAAAATAAGTATATAGGGCTGGAGAGATGGATCAGTGGTTAAGAACACTGGCTGTTCTTGCAGAAGACCCAGGTTCAAATCCCAGCACCCACATGACAGCTAAGAACTGTCTGTAAGTCCAGGGCATCCAACAGCCTCTTCTGCCCTCTGTGGGCATTGCACAACACGGGCATACTTACACATATGCAGGCAATACACACATACACATAAAATAAAAATAATAAGTATATAGACGCTGGAGAGATGGCTCAGTGGTTAAGAGCACTGAGCTCTTACAGAGGACCCAGATTTGGTTCGCAAAACCCACATGGTGACTAACAACTGTCTGAAATGACAGTTCCAGGGGATCCAATGCCCTCTTCTAATCTCTGCAGGCATTACATGCATATGGTATATTTACATACATGCAGGCAAAACACTCATACACATAAAATTAAATAAATAAATAAATGATTTAATACAATATAAATATGTAGGGGATTGGTGAGAAGCAAGTAAAGGTGCTTACTTCTGAACCTGACAACTTGATTTTGAGCCCTAGATCCTACATGATGGAAGGGGAGAACTGACTCCCTCAAGCTGTCCTCTGACCATCACACATACACCGTGGCATACAGGCAAACAAGCGGGGTTAATGCACATACACACATAATAAATGTTTAAAATTTTAATTAAAATGTAACAAAACTGTAAATTGTCTTAAAATCTCTCAATTCTATAAACATAAATTTTGGAATTTTCTTACATAAAAAGCTAAATATTTAATATATTTATAAATACATCAATTTTAATA
>NW_008329320.1:899612-907442 GCF_000622305.1 Nannospalax galili
CCAATGGACTCTCATATGAACATTTGAAAATTGCCCTGTTCTGACTTTTTTCTAGTTCCCTGTCTAGAACTTGTAATGCTAATTACTCTTGCCTTTACTTCTCCTTCACATCTCCTATTTACGATTCAAGGACTTTCTTTTCCCCTTAGAGATTAGACTTGTACAATTTGAGAGTCTTTTAGATGGACCCACTGAAGGGATACTCCAGTTGCCTCACTCTGTGCTCCTGTTCGGCATGGAAGAAGCCAGAACAATCTACAACCCAATTACCTATGACAATTTGGGTAACCTCTTCAGTAGATGGTCTGATAAGACTAGGAGGTAGGAATTGACTAGGCAGTTAGGGTAAAAAGACCCCACAGGAAAGTAGCTAGTTTCTGGGCTAAAAGTTAAAAGGTCCTGGGCCTCTTAGCAACATACTCTCTGCCATAGGCCAAAAATGCTGAAAGTATTTTGGAGTTTGTATTTAATCCTTAAAAGATTTTAGGGTTACCTCTTCAGAGGGTGGAGTGTTATAGTAGCCCAAAGCCCCATAAAAATAAATAAATCAAAGAAGGAAAAAGATACATATATGAAATTGGGTGGGGGTAGTAAGGGGGATGCAGATAGGGAAAAGGATCTGAATATGATTGAAATATATTATGTGAAATTCACAAAAAATTAATAAAAATTATTTAAAAAAACGAATCTGGCCTTCATAAGCCAATCATTTGGACAATTGACTCAATATCCAGCCTTGCTGTAAATAAACTCCCATTATCATGAATTTTGTCCACAAGATCCCATGGACTACCATTTACTTAACATATTAATATGCTGTCATTTAATATTTAAAATTTTTAAATTTTATTTTTATTTTATGTGTGAGAATGTTTTGTCTGCATGTATGTAAGAATTCTTTGTGCCTGCAGTGCCTGCAGAGGTCAAAGCAGGGCATCGGAGCCACTGGAACTGGAGTTATGGGAGGTTTTTAGCTGCCCTGTGGGTGCTGGGAACTGAACCCAGGTTCTCTTCAAAAGCAGCCAGTGCTCTTACCCACTGAGCCATCTCTCCAGACCTACTCTCAAATTTTTATAAAAATTCAAATGGGAAAAAATGTCATGTTATCTAATCATTCTTCATAAAAAACAATGTCTTCTACCAACCAGACAAATATTTTTCTTGACCCAAAGAACAGAAATTTTAGAATGGCTCTCATCAAGCTTTGAGGGATATATGAGTGTTTGGTTGGAACAGTCCTGCCTTGGTTTCTCTACTCTTAAAATAGAAAAAAAAGCATTTGTCTTTGCTAGATGTTTGATCAACAGCAAACGTAACTCAGTATGGTATAGAAAATCGGCAATGAATTCAGATGTTTCGATTACAAGTCAAGCTATTTAACTAGTTTTGTCCTTTTGAGTTAATCTTTCAGTGCCTTAATTTTCTTATTTGTAAAATGAAAATAATAAAATGCCAATCCTTACAGGCTGTGGCAAGGACCCAATGAAATAAAGTTTCAAAGCACCCAGAACAGTGTGTGGTATGTAGTTCTATCTAGTAAGCATTCTAACACAGAGCAGTACACACGCAAAGCAGATACTCAAACATTGTGGAATGAATGAGTAAAACAGGCACTAGAACTAACTGAAAAAGAGACAAGGTTTTCTTTCACATACAGCAGAAAACCTTGAACCACTGTGATGGCAGGGGACATTCACCAGACTCTAACTTAGGGCCATACGACCTTGAGTCAATAGTCTGATTTAGCTCTGGGCATTCCAACATGTCCCCACCATGTCCCATATAACTTCTAGATTCATGGCTGTTTAGAGGAGACAGATGTGATGCATGTATTTCGTTTACTTACCATTCAGTCATCTGCCCTACTGTGCCAAGTGCTTACAGTTTTGGAAACAGATTTCTTTCAAGGATGTGAAGATATGTGAAAAATCTGGGGAACAGTAAACTTTTCATTATTTCTTTTTCCTTATAATCTTATGGGCCCATGCTCATTTCTAAATACTCTGATTCTCAGAGGATCCTTACCTCAACTGCAAAATAGTTTTAAGTCTTGTTCTGGGTTGAATAAATTCCATGAACTTTGTTTCTACTCAGAACAGAACTTTCCTTAAAAATGCATGTGCCATTCACAGCTCTGATAGTCTCCAATTAATTGTTTTAAGTGTTATTTCCTTATCTGGTTAGACTAGATGTCACACTTAATGAATGAAGTAGGAGGCAATTCAGAAAAAAAAAAAAAAAAAAAAAAAAACCTCAATCCCAGAATAAATGTGAGTTATTATAATGAAGTGCAAAGAGATGTGAGTTCAAATCACAGATCCAATCCTTATACAGTAGGTCACCACAGACCATTTGTTTAACCTCAGCTTCAGTCTCCTTGCCCTCCCTCTCAAAACACCACCTCAGTGGTGGTTGTGAGCATTCAGCATGGCAGTGACAGTAAGCCTGAAGCAGAATTCACATTGGATAATTACGAGCCTCTGTTATTACCAGTTGAGCTCCTTGGATTCTTGCTCTGAGTAGTTTTCTCCACATATACAGCAGGTACATTCATACCAGCCTGGCCTCATTCATAAAGGTGTCAGTTCTCTATAGCTACGTCTTACCTGCCCAAAGCAATGGTTAGGTCTTTCTCTGAAACTTGGACTCCACAAACTCCTCCATTATTCAATTCTTTCAGTTCCTTCATGTTTCTGGCTGCCTTCTGAAGATGGATATAGGCCTGTTTTCCAGTGAAACAGTCAAGGCAAATGCCAAGCACACTGTCACTGAACAGAGACAGCAGCCAATATGCTAACAGAAGGAGCCCTTTGGAAAACAAAGCAGTATTAATTGTGTACTTTACTTTCCATGTGTCAAGAAGGACAAATTCTCTGAAAAAGAACAAAGCCTTGGGTTTCCTGTGGTGGCTGCCTGAATCCAGGTCTGGAGTGGGTAGTGAGGGTTTGCAGGAACGGAAACTGTAAATTAGACGAGATTTCCTTTAGAGACATCTACTGCATGACAACAGTTATTCATGTTTCCCAAATTGTTTCATAGCAATGGGGAAAGAGAGGAACTAATCATGCTAAAAGGGACTTTTGGGTTATTTAGAAAATCCAAGAGAAGCAGGTTTTTAGCCAGAGGCGAACAACAGGAAAGAAAATCCCCTTAATTCCCAAACATCCTCCATTTCCCACATTTCCATTCTCCCCCCATTAAGGGTACAAAAGCCAAAGACCACATACTGTATTTTGCAAGCTGAGCAACAGAACCAAAATAGTAGAGGGGTGGGTATGTGAGCTCAGAGTGCTTAGGCTTATTCTGTCTTCCAAGTGAGATATCAAAAGATTAAAATCACAAGTTTCTTTTTTGTTGTTTGTAGTAGGTTTGGGGGGAATTTTTTGTTTTGCTTTGTTTTTTTTTTTGAGACAGGGTCTCACTATGTAGTCCTGGTTGGCTTGAAACTTGCTATGTAGACCAGGATGGCCTTGAACACACAGAGATTCACTTGCCTCTGCCTCCAAAATGTTGGGATTAAAGGTGTGTCCCACCCTGGCCAGCTCACAAGTTTCTTGAGATGACACATTGATATTTTGGGGGTCTTAAGTGCCTACCAAAGGTCTGTGTGGCAAGAGCCTATAAGCTAGTGTTGACACCATTGGGAGATGGTGGGACCTTAAAAAAGTGCAATGTGGTGGGAGGTCATTGGGAGATGCCCTGGATGGGACTCCAGCCCCTTTCTCTTTGTTTCTTTGGGGTAAGTGGTTCTGCTCCATTAAGCACTCCTGCCATGATGTTCTGCCTTGCTATGGCCAAAAGCAAAAAGACCAACAGATCATGGAATGGAACCTCTAAAACAAAGAGCCAAAATAAACCCTTTCTCTTTCTAAGTTAAGTATCTCAGGTGATGTGGGAACATTCCAATCTCCCTTTCTGGAGATATGAGGACTTCTTCGGTCATTTTTTTTTTTTTTTTTTTTGTTTTTTGTGTGTGTGTGGGTTTCTGCATGTGTGTGCAATGCCCATGGAAGCCAGAAGAGGGCATTGGTTCACCTGGAACTGGAGTTACAGTGAAATATTCTCAATAGCATCAAAATATGCTAAAATGATCAAGGACCCATTAATTTGCTGGATGCTGGCTCTATATTACAATCACCCGAGTGGCTTTCAAACATCTCAATGAACAGATATAACCTAGACCTAGTAAATAAAAATCTCTGGGGAGGAAGCCATTTGACATTTATTCTTAAAGTTCCCCAGGGAATTACAACTGGTGGGTGGGTTATTTAGTAAACAGATTTAAATTACCACTCATTCTTTCCGTTCCTATACTGCTACCACCACCACTTCCATTGCACTGTGAACACTGATTTTCTTGAGTGTTCCATGGAGAGCAGACTAGACTTAGAACACTTCAGTTGGCTTTGAGGTGAGTTGTTTTGACAGCACTCATATGGCTCAAGTCTGGGTTTATACCAAGAGACACAGAGAGAAAATGTTCTTTGATGGAGACAAGTACTTTATGGAGTGCCCAGATGTTGGAGCACAGCTAAAAAGGACCTAGTTTTATTTCCCACCCTCCCAGATATGGGATGATCCATCTGGCGCATGGCATATGGCCTATAACCTCAATCACCGAATCCACTTGGGAAAGAAAGGATATTGGTTCTGCAGGAGCCAGGCCATGCCCAGAGTGTAGTAGACCATGACCACAGCATCCAGGATTTCCTTTTTCTCTGCATCTGAGGTTGTGTTTCTCTTCCAGGTCAACAGTGTGTTCTTAGCCAACTCAGCATGTTTCTTGGCCTGAGCTGGGAGGCCTAGAAGTTAGAGAGTGGGAAGCAAGCAATAAAAGACATTACAAGGCATGTTCCAGTCCAAGATGTTCCTGGAAGAGGGTGAGGTGGCCGTGCAATTGTCATAGCTCCTAATACTGGTTCCTAACTCTGACTGCATAATCATAGTATCTGGCATATTGATAAAGAATAGATTCCCAAGCCCAACCTATACCTGATGAGTTGGAATCTTTAGAAGAAGAGGTCCAGGAAGTTTTATCTTTCTGAAGCCTTCCCAGCATTGATTTGTGGACCTCAGTTTGGAAATAACTAACAGTAATAGAAACAGTAATGCATCTCTCCTTCCCAATTCTGCTGCGAATGATATGTGACCTTTTCAACTCGCAAACCTTCTCCATCCTCCAAATGTCAAATAATTATAAACACTGTCTCTTAACTAAGCACATGGAGACAGTACAGGAACAAACTATGTTATGCCATACGGGGCTGTGCTTTCAGCTTTCTGGAAAAGGCGTTCTATAAATACAAGGGGTTGTGAAGGCAATTACTTCCATCTGGGATTTCTTTTTGTCCAATCCAAGATGAAGCTGGTGATACTAATTGGTCACACACACACACAGGATCCAATTTCTAAAGGCAGTGAGGCCCTCACTAGGCAGAAAGAGGGAACACCAAACCCCAGCTAGACAAAACTGGTAGGGCCCCTCCTCTTGTTTTCTAAGAAAGGGCTGGTGTTCCTGAGAACTTACTCAAGCTACTTGTCCAGTTAACAGAGGTAGAAGGTAGACTTGAGAACATTCTACTTATACTACTGCCTCATTATCTACCCTAATACCCTAAATCATCTTTCCCTTTTCCTGATGGGAAAAGAAGAAAAGCCAGAATTCTAGTTCTCTTCCACTCTACTAAAAACAAGGGCTAGTTTTCACTTTCAGCCCTCTCTGCAGGAACCTAGGGACTGGTAAACATTTTCACCCCTGACAAGTAGGCCCACTGTGCCCCTAACCCTCAATTCACACCACTGGCTCAGGTCCTACACAGCTTGCTTTGCCTTTGACCTTGGAGCATGGTTTCACAGTATGGGTTCAAGTCAGTTTCAACAAGGATAATTTGAAAGGACTTGCCTTTGATGCCTGAAGCCCTCTTATGTTCTAAATGTACAAGACCTCCTTATTCAGTTAAAACAATGAAAGAGAACAAAGCCTCTTCTGGAACAGCTATAAACCTGATCCTGAAGCCAACTAGTCTCAGAGCTCAACTGGAAAGAGAAATGAACTTTGGAAAAGAGAGAGTTTTCTTCAAAGTTAGCAGATAGAAGTGGCTCTCAAATCGCTTTATGCAAATTCCTGTGCCTCAATTCCAACAGTTATGTTTCACGAGCAGTAAGGTGAGAGCCAAGGATTCATTTGCAAGAAACAAAATCTTGGGGGTAACCAAAAATTCAAATTGATAACAACTCTCTTAGGTGATATTACTGCAAGCTGTCTGAGGCCCACACCTGGAGAAAGAGTTAGAAAAATCTTTATAGAGGAAGTGGGGCTAATCTTGATTTGAAAAGTGCGTAGGATTTTGAATAACACAGGAGAGGAGGAGTTTCCACTTGAGTAAAATCTGAGGCGATAAAAACATAAGAGGTGCATGCGCGCGTGCGTGCGTGCGTGTGTGTGTGTTTGTGTGTGTGTGTGTGTAAGGCTGAGGGATTATAGGAATGTTAGGGAAAACAATAAAAGAAGTCTGACTAAAGGATGAACTTGAAGACTTACAAATTATTCATTAGATATTTAGAATGTAGTCTTAGATGCTAGCCTTCATGAACTACTATAACAGACTATCTAAGACTGGAAATTTTAGAATAGAAATTGATTGTTCAATGAACTAGAGCCTGGGAAGTCCATGATCAAGGCAAGTGCAAATAGTTATGCCTTTCTTGCAGCTCTTTCACATGAGAAGATAGAAGAAAAAGGGCTGACTACTTCCTAACGCCTCTTCCAGAGGGGCCTAATGTCATTCTTGGAGAGGAACGCTCCTGGCCTAATCATCCCCCAATAGCCCCTCTTTCTAATACTTTCACATTGTTGATACCTGAATTTTAGAGAGGACATATTCCAAGCATTGCGGATATCAAGATGAGGTGACTGGATCTCATCTGTCATGTGCTTCTGAGTCTTTACAGGTTCTAGTTACTTTTTCCGCTGCTGTGATAAACCACTCTGACCAAAACAACTTGGGGAGAAAAGGGTCTATTTCCTTCATAGTTTCTTTCTTGTCATGAATTTTACTTTAATTTTTAAATTATTAATTAATTATATTTAGTTTCTTTTGAGACAGGGACCCACTACATAGCCCTGGGTGACTTAGAACATGCTTTGAAGACCAAGTTCTCTTAGAACTCACAGTGATCTGCCTGTCTCTGCTTCCCTGTCTCTTCTCCTGGAATTAAAGGCATAGGACACCACACTGGCCTTTATTTTACTTTATTTTTGAGAAAGAGTATCGCTGTGTAATATAGCCTGACCTTGAACTCACTGTATAGGCTGGTCTCAAACTTGTGATCCTCCTGCCTCACCTTTCCCATGTTCCTGGAGGTTACAAGGATGTGCTGCTGTGCCATCCTGTGCAATCATCATTAGAATAGATTATATGTTTCTATGATTGAAAAGTTAAAATTAAGTCAGGCATGTTAGTACATGTCTGTAATCCTCAGTACTTGAGGAGTAGAGGCAGGAGGATCCGGAATTCAAGGTCATCCTCAGCTACATAGTAAATTGGAGGCCAGCCTGTGCTACATAATACACTGTCTCAAAAGAAAAGTGAAACTTCTATGAAAAATCAAACACTGAGGTCTCATTTCCAACCCTGTTTGTTTTCACCACAGGCACCTCTGTGTAACTTTTTCTTTTCATTCTTATATGCTATTCATTTTGTCTACATGAAATATAAGCATACATACCCATCCCTCTTTCCCTCTTATACAGTTCTTTTCACGACTTACACAAAACAAGCTACATTCTAATGATTTCCTTTTCGATAAAGATGTATCCAGGAGATCTTT
>NW_008329320.1:907607-924424 GCF_000622305.1 Nannospalax galili
TAGTTTTCTGTTAATGGATTCTTTGTTGTTTCTAATCTTTCACTACCATAACCAACTCTGAAAAGAGTAATCTGTTTTTTTGAGACAAGTTCTCACTATGTACACCAGGCTGGTCTGGAACTCACAGAGATCTACCTGCCTCTGCTTCATGAGTGCTGGTATTAAAGGTATATACCACCATATCCAGCTCAAAGAGTACTATTATCCATATGTTGTGTGTATTTAGGAAAGATTCCCACAAGTGGGATCTGTGGTTTAAAACGATCTTTTTTTTCGTAGGCTCTTGAGTCCTTACCTTCTCACTTGTTCTTGCTAGTTTTAGCCTCAGTATAGGCCCAGCTACCAGAGGCAGCTTCTACTCTAGCTATCATGGCTAGATTAGCTTTGCTAAAAGTACACTTTGATATTTTCGTCATCCTGCTAGAAACTATCCAATAGTCTTCCTTGTCAACGATCTCAGTACAAATCGGTTAGCCTGTGTTTAAAAGTCATACCATGGTCTGCCCAGTTCAGCCTCCTTTCCAGTTTCACCTTCCCAGTCCAAATCACAGCCAGATAGGGTGTCTACTGCTGTCCAAACAGACCTGCACAGCCCTCCCTGCGCCTTTGCCTCTGCTCTTGTCTTTCATTAGTATCTGCTGCCTGCTGCCCTGTGCTTTCTTCTACCACCCAAACCTATTCATTGTTCATGTCCTTCTTGAATGCCAATTTCCTCTAATCTACCACTTGCTGCCTCAGTAAGGAATGACTTCACTCAACCTTTCCAAAACTGTTTATTTAAATCAGTTACATGGCATGGACCTTCTAATGCCTGCTATCATAGGTCTCTGGGTAATTCACTTAGGACATGAGGCTGTAAGTTCTTTGAGGGTGTCTGCACATCATATTCCCAAAGTGCTCTTCATGGTATTTCTTTCAGATGAAAAAAATAACTGAAGGACTGTTTATTGCGAGAGATCATCTTTTGGGCTTGACCCCCATATTCCAATGCAGGAAAGGACTCAGAGGGAAATGAGGAAAGTAGGTCTGCTCTATAACACACACACATATACACCTTCTCCCCACAGAAGGCTAGCTCATATATTCTGTCCATCTGTCCATTTTGAAGCAGGTACAGGATTAAATGGGCACAGAACTAAGTAGAATTCAACAAACACTTCATCCCTCTCGAAGGTTTATGATTTTTGAAAGCCTTATCTGTTCTAGCCTTATCTGGACCAAACACTAGAAAAGGCTTAAGGACAGAAACTGCGTAAAGACTACAACTCAAATATGAGGCACTGAGCTATTCTCTAAGAAAGGTCACAGTCAGTCTTTTGTACAATTCTAGACCGGGTGTCAGGGACTCAGGTTCAGGTCTAGACTCCTTTCTAGCAACAAAGTTTTCCCATCTACAAGAACAAAAAAATACACTCATTCATAGAACTTTTCTCTTCTAAACTCTTACCCCAACTGTAGTTTCCTACTCAAGTAGAAGAAGAATTGTGAATTTTGGAGACAAGGTTGTTGACACTATCATTTGTGATATTACCTCCTTACTTCTTTTGACTCAGCTTGAAATCTAATTGGAAAAGTCAAAGTCAAGATCAGTTTGTGGCCGACAGTGCAAAGAGTAGGCTTCAGAAGTCATGGGCCAAGCTCCCTGCACAAACCTACCATGATAATCCTCATCCACATCAGAAGAAGCAGCCTCTGGCCTGGTGTTAGGATTAGACAAATCTTTTCCTTTGCAGTTCACATAGTCCATCTCCTCAAGTCTGAATTCCACCAAAAGTCCTTTGGCTAGTGACTTAGAATCTGAGTTCTCCCAGATCCCAGAAAATGTTCTTGTCCATGTGAAAATCAAGTGTTGGCGCCCCAATTTTTGAGTCCACCACTTTCCAGTCTTGACCTCATCCACCTTCTCTCTACCATCTACCACTGGTGAAATCATACCACACTTCTTTCTGAAGACCTGATCCTCCCTTAGCTCCTCAACACGGCCCCTCCAGATTCTTCACTCCCTTCCCTGCCTCCTGCTACTACTGCTCACACTCTTGCTTTCTAATCTTATGTCCCCCACCTTCTGTCCTCCTCTTTCTGCATACTTTTTCTGGTCAAAAATTTCCCATCCTATGGCTTCAGCTTGCTAGTATGTACTACTCCCTCCTAAACTGGTATCTTTTCCCAGCTTCAGAGCTCCTTTCCAGTTGCCTAGTGAACATCTCAACATAGGTATCATCTGGCCTGTCTGAAACTATGCTCGGCAGCTTCTTTGGTTTCTTCGTCTCTTTCATTAACTCGGTCTTCAGCTTTTTCTTCCTTGGTGTTAGGGGTCTGGGGATCTAACCTGGAGCCGTGTGCATTCTAAGCATGTGTTCCTAAGCAACACATTCAGCCCTTTAATTTTCTTTTTTTTTTGGTCAGGGTCTCCCTGTTGCCCCAGCTGGCCTGAAACTCATGACATAGACCAGGCTGGCCATGAACTCACAGAGATCCACCTGCCTCTGTCTCCCAAGTGCTGGGATTCAAGGATGTGCCACCACACCAGGCCTCTGGTCTTCATCTTTATTTTGTATTTCAGCCAACTTTCCCAGTCACACTCTACGTCAACTCCCACAGCTCCCTGTATTCTCACTGTGATTGAGCTGGACATTAAATACCACCAGGCCTACATTCTAAATTCTCTTTTCCTCATTCCAATAGCATGTCAATGCCCTTGTTGCCTCTCATCTGGGCAGGATAGCAGCCTAACTGGTCTTCACCTTCACTCATCTGTCCAACTAAGAGTCTCATTTTACAGCACAAGCTGGATTATATTATCACCTCTCTTCAAATCTCTTAGAAAAACTCCAATATCCTTGGTATCTTGGGTCTAAATCACCTTCTCAATCCCATTTCCAGAGATAATCTGTCTGTCATAAGGTGTGTTCAATCCTGTTCTCAGTACTTGTGTCTGAAGACGAGAGCTTACAGTGTTCTCAATAAAGAGTTTCATACAGAATTCCTTCCCCTCAGCTCCCACTGATCTTTGTTTCAGAAATGCCTCCATCAATCTGTTGTTAAATATTTATCAAGGGTCTGGAGAAATGGCTCAGTCGTTAACGGCACTGGCTACTCTTGAAGAGGACCCAGTTTCAGTTCCCAGCACCCACATGGCAGCTAACAACCATCCATAACTCCAGTTCCAGGGGATCCAACACCCTCTTCTGACCTCCACAGGCATTGTAGGACATGAGTGCACTTGCATCCATGCAGGCAATACATTCATACATGTAAAATAAAATAAAAAATAAATAAATAAATTTAAACAAATTACTAAATATGTGTTGAACCATTACTGGCATCACAGAGCTTTTACTTGGTTTCCAGTTTAGCAAATGAATTCCAGCTTATACCCCTGTATCCGAATACACACTTGAGAAAATTACTGGGTCTGCCTTCCCCTGAGGCTGAGTGTTTAAACCCACCTATTCTTTCCCCGTTGATGCTATCCTCTTTCCACTGGGCCTCAATGTCTTATTCACAAAGCAATTCTAATACTTGTAGCTCCCTCCAAGGTACTTAGAAGGACTAAAAAGTACTCCCCTGACACATGATGAACACTCAGTAACTACTGTTATCATCATCGTTATTACTAAGTCACACCTTCTCCTTTGTTTATGAACTCTCTTTCTCTTGATAAGGTATGACACAGGGGTAAGGAGAGGATCCTCCCAGTCATCCCAACCCCAAAGGAGGGCAAGGTTCAGCCTCATTGGCTAACCTACCAAGATCTGGCAGGAGAAACCAAGTACCTCTCAGTGTCAGGTAGCCATAAGCCAGGTTGGCCAAAGCCTGTGCACATTTCCAGTGTTCTTTCCCCAAAATAATCCGAGAAAGGATCAAACCCCGAATCAGCTCCTTGTTTGCGTGTATATTCTGCAGAGAGAGAAAAAAAGTCTTTTTAGGGAAGGAGACAAATCTGTGGCCCCTGACTACAGGGTGGTTGGAATTTGTCTGGTATCTTTTTTCCTTGCTATACTTTCTCATCACATATCCAGTGCAGAGTCTAGGAGGCTCCACTTTATACCTCTGCCCTAAAACCAGGTTCTTCTGTCTCTGGCTTGGGTTCCTCCTCTTGGCCACCCCCATCTTTTATGGGGCAGGGCATTCTGGCATTCTAACTGCTGCCACTCTTGTTCCATACTCCTTCTTCTATGTGGGAGCCAGAGTACTTCTTTTAGCCTTTTGTCGTGAAAAGATTTAATGACAGAGAGTGAATCATCCAGCTTCATCAATTACCCATTCATTGTCAATCCTGCTCATGCCTGTCGTCTACGCACCTTCACCGTCTTTTATGTTGAAGAAAATCGGTATTTCATTTATAAAAATTTCACAAGTAGCTCTGATAGCTGTGACATTAGAAACAACTGCAAAACTATCATCAGCAAAATGTTAACAGTAATTTCTTTTTTTGTATGTAATTTCTTAACAGCAAATATCTGCCATTATAAATCTAATAGCAAAAAGTTTTTGAGGGTTTTTGTTGTCCTTGTTGTTTGCGTTTTAAGACAGAGACTTGCTATGTAGCTCAGGCTGGCCTCAAACTCATAATCCTCCTGCCTCTGCCTTCTGAGTGTTGGGATTAAAGGCCCACGCCATTACACCTCTGTATTATTTTTTTTTAGTCACGACTTCTTTACAAGTAGTGACACGTTTTTCTACTTGAAGATAATATCTGCTTGTCTATTTTCCTGAGACTAACACAGCTACATGGTCTGATTCATAATAGATGAAAAATAACAGCTTTCTCACTCTCTATCATTCTCCCTCATATATTAGCTGGAATATGTCTCTAAAAAGAAATTTCCAGGGGCTGTTGAGATGGCTCAGCAGGTAAAGGCACTTGCTGCCTGAAGAAGCAAGCTTGGTGAATGACCAGAACCCAGACAAAGGTGGAAGGAGAGACAGACTCTACAAAGCTGTCCTCTGACCTCCACAAGTACACCGTGGCACCCCAGCCCCCATAAGAACATGTTTAAAAAAATTCCTTCCATTTACTTTTTTTGGTTATCCTGTAGTATAGTTTGTAATGCAAAAGCAGGATACAGGATTATTCTTTCCCTTTGCTTACAAACTTCCAAAATAATAAGTTTGTTCACTGACATTTTCCAATGGCAAGCAAGTACTTTAATTACTGTAAACTTAAATGTTTTAAAACACATTCCATGTGCCAACATAACCTCCTAAAAATATAAATTAGTTCACGCGATTGTCCTGTACAAACCCTCCTACTTCTAATTTTTAACGGAATCCAAATTTTTACTGTGTCCTCCACAGCTCTGCTTAATCTGACCTACACTAATCAATCACATCCTGACTTCATTCTTCCACCTCTCTCCTTTTCCTCTTTCGGCCTCTGCTGATCCCAAATGGGCCAGATTACCTTCCAACATGGGGCCTGCTGGGAATGTGCATTCATGCACTTCACCCTCTCACTTGACTTACATTTGGTTTACCTCAGAGGCCTTTCTTGGCTACTTTTCTAAAATAGCCACTCACCGTTCCATGACACATTAAATTGAGGGTGCTCCCATCTGACATTGTACTAGCTACTCTTTTCTGTCAGTTTGCTTATTATCTTTCTCCCCAGAAAGAATGTACTTCCTTACAAAGTTGATTCCTCGTGTCCACTGTTGTATGGTCTGTGCACACAGGAGGTACAGATGTAACATACACCAAATGGATCATCTATTTGAATAAGGATGAAAATTAGGATAAGGATAAGAGCCCAATGCCACTGCAGAAATGGTGGGCAGAGATATCTAGGAAATCACAAACTACATGTTGATGTAAAGCACTTCATGACTTCATAGACACAGTCATCCATTGGCTGCAGCAGTCAACAAATCAGGCATTGATTTCTAGGTGAAGTGAAATCAGTACTTCAAGGAATCCAAAGCATGAATTTCAGCCCTTCTGTGCTGTTTGTTGGTCACATTGCTTCGGGTCAGGTTGTCCAAATGCCAGTATCCTTTCCTGAGATTTGGAAGCCTATACCATCTACATTACAGAGTTATTGTAAGAAAAAAATTAGTTCAAAAGATTCAAATTTGTTAAGAGATATCTAATTATAACCCACTTAAAGAACAAGGTACAAAGAGAGTAAGACTTCCTGTGGACCCACAGACCACTTCCTCCTGACTCCTATGATTACTCTCTTAACCTGACACTTCATCTGTTTCTCATCAAGCAAGCCATAGTCAAGGAACATTTTCCTCAATACTTAAAATATCTAGCCAGCAGATTTTAGATTTCAGCATGGGCTAACCACAGCAAATATTAAGTTTGAGAAAAAAAAAGCATAATACCAGAAAAAGTCCCAGAAACAGGAGTCTGGAGCTTCGAGTTGGACTGGCTGGCTCTTGACAGTATATATTCATCCTCTTTGCCTCAGGGAAAAAGAAGCAACTAATGTGGGATCCACTGTTGCTACTTACTGTAGCATCTGTCTTTCAGGGCTGCAAATATTGGGTTGAGTGACATTCAACACGTAAGATGTATTTCCATCATTCAAATAGGCCGAAGAGTCTCACAACTTCAAAACTCAGACTTGTACTGAATAAAAGATGGTACTTTTCTGCACATAGTAATGGTATTTCTAGAATGCACATGAGAACTAGCGAGTAGTCCAAGCCATGATGATAATCCTCTTCAAGTTCTCTGAATAGTTTGCAGAGGTAAATTTACACCCATCTAGAGAGGTATCAACATCTATCATTTCCCTCTAAGGTCCTCAGTCTTTTGTGAGCTATCTCCCTGCTTTCCACACTCACTTTAAAGTCATTTTTCCCTTGACCATGAATGGTCAGGAAATCAGTGTATGAACTTATCTGTTGGAAATGAGTGTATGAACCTCTCTGTTGACAAATCATGATCTGGAAGCAGGGATGTGACTTTTTTCTAGTAACAAAAGTGAATGTGTTGCTGTCTCATGATCCTGGGTTTTGAACATTCTTGGCTTATATACCTGCTCAGAGATCCTAGTTCCCAAGTCCTTGACTAGGCCTTAGAAATGCATGAACTTTCACCTCTGCTTCTGACTCTTGTTTTGGTTTGTAATTCTACTGTGGCCTCAGGCATCCTACCTGTACCCTTGCCAGGCCTGAGTGTCTGCTTGCCTACCATTGTTCTTAGCCAGGCATCCTACCTATATCCTCGCCAGGCCTGAGTGTCTGGCTTACCATTGTTCTTAGCTTCCTGCCTTGCTATCCTGACCTTCTTCACATCTAAGAATCATCTTGAAACCTTACAGCAGAAATAAGAACTTTTTAGAGTAAGGTTAACCAAACAGCAACAAAACAAAGGAAACATTAATTTTTCCTTTAAAGCTAGAGGTACACTCCAGTGAAGAATAGAGAACTGACAGTCTGGCTCCCAACATAACACTCTCCTCCACATGCTTCATTCTACAGTAAAGACAGGCTGTCTCTAATCATGAACATACTTTTTAAAAAAATTCCACCTTTATTAAGTTAATTTTATAAACACAAATTATAAATTACAGCATTTAATTTTTTTTTTTTTTGTCTTTTTGAGACAGGGTCTCCTTGTAGGCCCAACTGTCCTGGAACTCACTATGTAGACCAGGCTGGCCTTGAACTCACAAAGATCCACCTGCCTCTGCCTCTTGAGTGCTGGGATTAAAGGTGTGCTCCACCTTACTTAATTTTTATATTTTTAAATTTACAAATTGTAAATTATCAAACAGAAGAGTGAAGGTTGTCATTTTTTAACTCTCTTTTTAAAAATTTAATAACCACATGATTAGAAGAAGCATCGCATTACAGCTTTAACATATTCGGTAACAATTCCCAGAGCAAGAATACATCGCTTTCAAAAGTGGCTACAAATTTTTAGTTCACAGTTGAATTAATACAGTTATACAATATTGAACTCAGTATAAACCCTGTAAGACATAAAATTAAATGAGTTTTTACCTTTTAAAGAAGATCTCCATTTCATTTTAAAATATCCTGTTTCCTACATTTTTAATGCTACTAACACTTAGAGGTTTGCATGTATGTCTTTAATCTCTATGTATCTGATTATTACTGGTGACAGTCAGTTACACTCAGATCCTTGGCACCTGAGTATGGATATAAAGTCATCAGCTAGATTTCAGTGGTAATGTTTATCACCTCTACTAATTAACATGAAGTAAATTTTTATGCTTCCTCCTCAAATATGTCTTTTTCATTAATTTGTTGATTTTTGTGTGTGTCTATAATACAGAATATCCCACACAATCTTATTCATCTATATACCCACTTCCCAAATAGCACCCTCCCATAGCCCCCCCACACACACACTGGAGCCCATATACTCTGCATCCCTGTTACTGTCCACTGTGTTGTCGGCACCCCAGCCATTCCCTAGTGCTTGTCCGTCTGCTGAATCTAGTCAGCCTGTCTAAAGATCCTTGTTTTAGGAAGATCAGCTGTTCCTCATCTAGCAGCAATCAGTTGTCAATCCTTTAGATAAGATTTTGGTTTAAAACCTCATTTAATTTTATGTCTTATAGGGTTTGTACTGAGTACAATACTGTATAACTGTATCAATTCAACTGTAAACCTAAAACTTTACAGCCAATTTTGAACGAGATGCATCTTAGCTCTGGAAATTGTTATTGAATATATCAGTGCTGTTGTAATGAAATGCTTCCTCTGATTCTGTGGTTATTAAACAAATAATTAAAAAACTAAATCAAAGAAGAAAAAAATCTGAAAAAAAAAAGATGGAAGAGAAGACTAATAAAGTCTTTGTTGGATGTTGCTGGCAAAAAAAAAAAAAAAAAGGAACGACACCAGACAGGAGAAACCTTCCTTTGAGTTGTTGGCCAGGGTGGCCCAAGACAGTCCCAGACAGTAACCCAGCGTAGAACTGGGAAAATGAACAGCAGGTTGTCATTTTTAACTCTTAATTTTATTTATAATCACTTGTCTAGCTAATGCTGTTCTTAATTACATGTTACTATATTCAGACAATCCCTACCTCTCATCCTTGCATAGTAGTTATTCTAACTTTTTTATATTTAAAATTTTTATTTATTTTTATTTTTTAAATTTTTTTTTGTTAAATTTTGTTGTATTTCATACAGAACATCTCAAATGATCTGAATCATCTTTATAGCCCTGTCCCCACCAGCACCCTCCCATAGCGCCCCCACTGGAACTATATACTCTGTCCTGGGTGTTAAGGCCCACCGTGTCAAGTCAGTGCATGGACATTTTTTTAAACTTTAAAAAAATTTTATTATTTTTATTTTACATGTATGCATGTATTGCCTGCATGTAGGTAAGTGCACCTGTGTCGTACAATGCCCGTAGAGGTCAGAAGAGGCTGTCAGATCCCCTGGGACTGTAGTTAGGGACAGCTGTTAGCTGCCATGTGGGTGCTGGGATTTGAACTTGGGTTTTCTGCAAGAACAATCAGTGTTCTTAATTGCTGAGCCATCTCTCCATCCCCATGGACATACTTTTAGAAGGCAACCAACACCTAGTAAATATTTTGTTTGTTTTACCATTTTTTCCTTAACGAGCTGAGTTATTTTCTTCTGGGATTGAGTTAATTTTTCTTTGGGAAGACATATAGTCAAAATCCATCTCTTCTTTCTGGACTGCGGTATCTTCTTCACTATCTGTATACTCATAGGTAGAAAACTCATCTGTCTATTGGTATGTTGGGGTCCTGGTTTGCTGTGACCTGTGGACATAAAATGGGCATGGATCAGGATTCTCAAAAAAAAGTACAAGGTTCAAGTTCCCCAGCTGGGGAATGGGAACTTGCTTTCTAAGTTAAGCTTGAAAGAATAAAGATACATAGTAACCTCATGTCACTCTCAAGACCCAGCATCAAGGACAGCAACATGGCTCAAAGTAAACAGATTTGCTCAACTGATCACCTGCATTAGAATCACAGCTCTGCTGCTTGCACCACACGACTGTAAACAACTGTTTCATAATCAACTTCTCTGTTAAACTGGGTCAATAGGAATGCTACCTGATACAGTTAGAGGGATGAAAATAATACTCATAAATCTCTTTGCACAGTGACTGGCATCTAGTAAATGCTCCTTTAATACTAGCTATTACTATTACTATTGGCCCATGACTTGGTTTCTTCATCTACAACATGAGAGTATTGAATTAGAAGATCTTAAAGATCCTAAAATTCAGATCCAACCCACAAAAGAAAATGGGTGTAGTGAAATAAGGGATAGGGAACTAACATTCTGACTTCACAGGTCTAGACTTATCCTAAGTCTCAAGAAATTCAGCATGCAATAAAGGGTAACTAAAGAGGATGTGGCTTTCATGGAAGAGAAGAGAGAAACCCCACACTAGGTCAAGTGCAGAGAGAGAAGAGGATGACCCTGAGTTGTGTTAGAAACAAATGTAGTAAGATAGAACTGAATTGAAAATTCTCTCCCACACACCATAAATAAATTCATGTGCAGCATAGAAGATCCCTGACTTCAAGCCTGGTACCAATTTTGAAGAGGGTAAATGAAATTGTATCCATAAAGAAAAGAAACTACCATATCCTAATATCACCAGAAAAACGAATGAATTAAAATGATCTGAAAGAAATAGAATTCTGAGATCTTAAGATCAATGACAGTTAATTATAAATGTCCAGCCACTGCAAAAATTTTAAAATAAAATTTATCTTTCTCAAGCAGTTGTGGTATCTTATGCCTATAATCCCAGTACTCAGGAGGCACAGGCAGAGGGATTATGAGTTTTGAGCCAATCTGGGTTGCATAACAAGATCTCATCTCAAAAAAATTATCCCTCTTTCCCATGATAAACTAGGTGATGTATATGTATTTATTATTTTTTTAAAAGGGGAAAATTCAGGAAGATATGACAGGAAAGTGAATGTCCTGTGTTATCTTTCACATCAAGTCTGAAAAATGGTATAGAATGTATCCAGAGTCTTGTTCCAAATACCATACCTAGAGACAAGCAAGAAAGCTAGGTCATAAGGATAGGACACACAGGCACTTCTTCAGACCAGGAGAGGATCCCCTCCCGGTAGAGAAATACACTTTTAGCAGACCAAAAAAAGATAAGAAAGAAAGAAAGAAAGAAAGAAAGAAAGAAAGAAAGAAAGAAAGAAAAGAAAGAAACCAGGGAAGGCTGGTCATGAGATGTGACTGGAGCCTCTTCTCTGTCTGCTAAATACTATTGCCTTCCTTCAAGACATAATACAGACCTTGGAACTGGTGATCAAGACACTCTAAAAAGCTTGTAAAACTTTCCCCAACTTTCTACCATAATGCAATTCACACTATACTGGCATCTAGTGGCTAAAAGCAAGGTACGCTGCTAAACTTCCTACAACTCACAGGATGTGTCTCCTAACCAAAGAGTTATCCAGCCCCGAAAGTCAACAGTGCCACAAGTAGAGCTCTTGTAATATAGAGAAATGATTTAAAAAATGGGCTCCAGAGACAGACTGTCTGGTTTTAAGTACTACTAATTTTCTGTGCAACTTTGGGCAAAACTGTCTCACCTCCAAGAGGCCATGGTGCGTGTGGGAGGGAGAGGAGAGAGAGGATGGTGGAGAGTGGATATTATTGGGGGGGAGAGTGGGGATAATGAGGGCACTTGGACTAGGGATGGAGGAGGGAGGCTGGGTGGCAGAAAAAAGAGCAGAGATGAATGAATCTTGGGAGGCTAGGAGACTTAGAGGGAAATGTGATGCCCTTGAAATCCCATGGAAAAATGCACATACAATGTCTGAATATTAGTGCATATGTACACCTGGGAGCTGCTTGGTAAGTGTTCTAGTTCACTTTCAATAGCTGTGATGAAACACTCTGACCAATACCAACTTGGGGAGGAAAGGATTTATTTGACTTACATCTCCCAGGCCACAGTTCATCAGGAAGCTCAAGGTAGGAACTCAGGGCAGGAACCTGAAGATAGGAGCTGAAGCACAGGCCATGGAGGAATGCTGCTTACTTACTTGCTCCCCTGGCCCCTGCTCAACATGCTTTCTAATGCAACACAGGCCCACCTGTCCAGGGATGGCACCACCCACAGTGGGCTGGGCCCTTCCACATCACTCAGCAATCAAGAAGATGCCCCACAGATATGACCACAGGCCAGTCCAATGGAAGCAATTCACCATTTGAGGCTTCCTCTACCCAGTTGTGTCAAGTTGACAACTACATCCAGCACAGCAAGGAACACAGAACCAGACAGAAGAGACCTCCCTTTGAGTGGCCTTAGTAAAGGTGTTCCAGGAGACTCCCAAAAATAACACAGGCTATTGCCAAACCTCTCAGCTATCTCCCAGAACTAGTATATAAGACCCTAGTGCTGAAAACAGGACATACTTAGGATACAGGACTTGACACAACAGAGCAGGAACTGACCTGGAAGCCTTTTAACTGAAGTTTGGCTATCATAATGCTAGATAATGATATGAAAACTGCTAAAGGAAAAAAACAATCAGTGGCCCAATGCAGCCCTAAAGCCTAATAACCATATTGACCTGCATGGCAAACTACCTCTATTGGTGCAGTGGTAGCACTGTTATCTGGGGGACAATCAACAGCTATCTGATTGGACTTAAAGTCCTCTCAATGGGAGGGAACTCATGGGTGGGACTGTAAACCATGGGTGCCAAATACACATAGAGGACATAGATCTTAGAGAAAATTCTCTTTCCTATCTCTATACAAATGAAATTTCTTTACTGTATGCTAAATATCAATCTTTATATTTACAGACAAGTATCAAAGAAGCTTCTTTTTGCAATAGATGGAGGCTACTGTAGAATTGCACACCTGGTCAGACATAGAGAACATATGTCTGAGAGATGCTTCATACTAGGTGACACATCTACGGTTGAACCTCTACAACTAAGGCTCATGGAACATAACGGAGCAAGGGGTAGAGAGAAAATTAATGCATCCTTCCACTCTCACCAGTAAAGCTTCCTTATACAACAGAGTACGATGCACACAGAAGGCCACAACTGGCCAAGTTTTAGAGAATGAGAGACTGCAGAGTGTAGGATAGGACTCCTATATGAAACTGCATCCACTCACAGCTCAGGGACCATTGTAGAAGAGGGGGCAGAAAGATTGTAAGAGCCAGGGCTGGTTCGTGAACACAGAGGCTTCCAGGCCACTGGACATCTGCACATGTGAACTTCTGGCATCAAGCACAGGACCCATGCCAATTAAAGAAGGGCCCAAAGGGGAGGAGAGAAATAGATGGTTGACCAGCACTAGACTGAGAACTATTGGAGACTGATTGCTGCTGGGTGAGGGAGAGTATGACTTACATATGGTCACTGGATGGGCTGACCAGACTCCAGTGGACAAATTTAAACTGAGGGACATTAGGCCTTAACATGTATGGCGGAATACATGAGGTCTGGTGTGGGGATGGGGGAGGCATGGGTGGGAGTGGGGGTCTATATTTTATTAAGAACTATTGTATGAAATTATAAAAGCTCAATAACAATATTTATATATAAAAAACCTGTCTAGCCTCTCTCTGATTTATATTCCTAATCTATAGAATATAGTCCTGACAGTCACTCTCTCATAGAGTTGTGAGAGGATAGCAAGAATGTACTCCATAAGCATTAATTATCAGGATGTAAAAATTTGTATTCATTGCCTCTCTAGTTCATGAAACCTTTCTCATTGATTTTGTTATATTTTTCTCAGTGGCTTCTCTAGACTTGTTATAAATTATGTAACTTTATTTTAAAAACTTAAAATTCTTCATAAAGTAGAAAAGATAGTCTTTCCTCATTCAGAAGTCATAGACACCAAAAGGTATTATTCCATAATTATTATTAACACACCTGATAGCAAGGAAACCTCTTCTATCTAATATATAGAAAAAGATTTTGCCTAGGCTTGTCTTAAATGGGAAGTCCCACTCTTTCTGGCCCATGAGTATCACGTCAAGTTTCAGTCATACTTACAGGTGGAAGCAGAAGTCCCAGTCAGTGTCATTGCTATCGGTTGGAATGCAGATGGGGCTGGCTTGCATCTTCCTACCAAGAATTACACCTTAGGTCAGCTTCAGGAGAAAGGGCTTAGCTCATTGTTCTGTTTTTCCTCTGCTGAATGCTACTGACATTAAATTAAAACTGCTAAATATAAATCTACAAATAGACTATGCAAACTCATGCATAGGGACCCCTAAGAATCAGAACTTAAAGATATTTGTTGGGAGTCATATTTCTTCTTTCCTAATTTCACATTACTTCTCAAAAGTGCTTAAAATTTTTTCTTTATTATTTTTATTTTATGAATATGCATGTATTGCCTCTATGTAGGTAAGCGCACCCACGTTGTGCAATGCCCATGGAGGCCAGAAGAGGCTGTAGGATCCCCTGGGACTGGAGTTATGAACAGTTGTTAGCTGCCATGTGGGTGCTGGGATTCGAACTCAGGTCTTCTGCAAGAACAACCAGTGTTCTTAACCACTGAGCCATCTCTCCAGCCCCTAAATTTTTTCTTAAACACACACACACACACACACACACACACACACACACACACACAAAACTGCTTTTAACTGGGGTGGTGATGCAGGCCTTTAATCCTGGCAGAGGCAAAGACAGGCAGATCTCTCTGAGATCAAGGCCAGCCTGGACTACATAGTGAGTTCCAGACCAGCTGTGGCCACAGGGAGAGCCTGGCTCAAAATGAAAGAGCAAAACAAAACAAACAAAAACCCAAAAACTAAAAGAAATCAAATCAAAACAAAACAAAACACAAAAACGCAAACAACCAAACCAAAACCAACCAAACAAAAACCAGTGGTCAGCCAAGCTACAGTAGTGACCAGCTCAAACCAAATGCTGTTTGGCAGGACTGAGGAAAATAACTAAACAAAGTAACTAGTTCTTGGTACCACATGAAATACAGCTAGTGATTGGTTAACTCTCCTTTCCCCAAGGGGCCATGCTACCATTAAATAGAAGGTTCTAGTTCACAAGCTAAATTTCCTGCGTCTATTTTGGTTGCTTGTGTTAGCTGTTGGGGAAAGTGTTTGAAATGCAAGGGGAGCAAATGTGGTTGAAAATGTTCATGAATTTCTCAAGACTATCCTCCATACCTTAAATGCACACTTCATTGAACATTAACACTCTCCAAGTGGCTCCTTGTTCATCATATAGAAAAATGCCACTCACTGAACACACTAGTTGCTTTCCTTGACCAAGGCTCCAGAACACTCAACCATGATAAAGATGGAGAGCACCAATTATTTCTCCCCCAACCCTTCTTTCACAACCTTGGCCTGGGCATAGAGTTCTGACCCCTCAAAGTCCTACACCCAGTTCCTACGCAGTTCCACAGAATTCTGGATTAGGACACCAAACGTTGGTCCCTATCTCTAGGGAAAATCTTGTCCTCCTTTTCCCCAGTTTTCTTCTATGACTTCTAAACCCTGCAGCAATGCATGTCTGGTCCACCTTTTCTGGACTCCATCAGGTGCACCTGGCCTGCCAGGCAGCCCGGACCAGAAAGCCACCGCCCGGCTCCCTGGCTCCCTCCCCGGCTAGGCTGTTCCCCAGGTGGCCAGTTCCCAGGCTGGGCAGTCGCCTCTGCAGCTGGGGGTCGCTTCCCGCCCAGGCCCACCTGGTTCTAGGCGCCACACTGTGCCTCACTGGAGCTAGACCCCGCCTTCTTCCCCTAGGCTAGGTTTAAGTTCTGGACCTGGAGACAATGAAGTTGCCATGGGAACAGAACACCACCCACGTGCCAGCACCCACCTGGTAACTTGAGGCACTTCCAGCCCTTGACAAGTCCGGTTCGCTGGGGATGTCAGCAGCCCCCGCCACACTCTGGTCCCAGCGGGCACAACTCTGGTCCCAGCGGGCTTGTGCTGCGAGCTACCTCAGTCTCATCCCCAGATTTATCATGCTGCTGTGGATGGTCTGAGAATGCTCGTCTCAGATGGACATCACTTTTAAATGAAGACTCAGGAAGAGAAATAAATCTTGGAGAATGTAAGGAGCTCCTGATCCCAGGAGTCTGTTTGTTTTAAAGCTGTGATGTCTTTGGGTGGTATACAGTGATAACTCCAGGCTAGCCAGTCCAGCCTTCCCTTGCACCCTGCACCCCAGCAGAACTCCCAGTATAAACCCATAATTATTGGCTGTGTTGTCATGGTCTATTAGTTCTCCTGGTAAGGTTGGAGTATTGCTTGTTTAGGAAAACAGAGTGCAGGAAGTGAGGTTTAGGAACGGGCCACCAGGTGTGCTCATGAAGCTTCTGGGAGAACTGGAAGATAGAGACCAACCAGAAGCTAGGAAGTGGAAAAGGGCTTTCCTAGAACTTATGTTTTGTTAATTGACAAAACGCGTGGCTACTGTTAAGTGTCACAAATTGGGAAAAAGGGCACATGGCTTAGGTAGTAGAAAGGAGCATTACATGTTTGGTGAAAAAGCCTCTTCTAAGCAGCCTAGGTCCCTATTAAGAGGACAGGCAGCAATGAAAAACTCATTCCCGAAACTGAGTGAACCACTGCATGCAAGGGATAATGATAAAAATAAAGTCAGGTAAGGGTTCTAAAAATTGGTCATGTGGACAGGTGATTCTTTTATAGTATAGTTTGTTAGGGTCCGAGACTCCGTGGGCTTCCCAGGAAAACAATATGTACGAGCTCAGAGATGTAATTCAAGCAAAGTCTTTATTAAGCCAGCTAGCTGGGGTCGACCGTCCTCCTAAGACACGCAGGCCTGGTTAGAGCAATCCGCCCTGAAGCAACTTCAGGCAAAGTTTATATAGGATTTTCACAGCCATTGTA
>NW_008329320.1:925489-927766 GCF_000622305.1 Nannospalax galili
GAGGTGGGTATAATCCACTTCCCCTGCTCCCATGGGGTGTTATTGCATGAGGAGCATAACTGGCTTTGGGATGTTGGAACTGTGCCTACACATGTGCCAGAGGCTGAGATCTGGGCAAGAGTAAGTCCCCATGGTCTCCCGTCCCAATAGGTGGGATGAGAGTTGTTGAGAATATAGGAACTATTTATCCCGATAGCCTCATAAAAGGGTGGGGATCCTGGGTAGCACAGCCAACAGGGGTCAGTAAGAGAGGGAGTGGTATGATTAAGGGTTTCTACTACAGCTTGCACCATCTCCCACATAGGGTTGCTGGGAGTCTGTGGTTTCGCAGCTGTCCCCGGCCTTTCCATGGCTGGGGCTGCTGATGTCGATGCGGTGCCTGATGGCTTGAAAGTGGGCCTAGGAGACCCAGGTGGGGGAGGTCGGGGCCTCAGACAAGGGGTATTTAACACCAGGTTAGGTCCTGCTGGCAACCTTACCACTGCCTCAACCTGGAGGAAGATCTGGAACAGGATCCCTCCTCCATGGCGTCTGGTAGGGCATCAGGCCCCATGTCAGCCCATCTATCCACCTTTTATCGTTTTTTCCCTTTGAGGTAAAGGTGATTTTAACCTGGTTGGCCAGTGGAGATACTGTCCATTGGTTATATGGAGTAGTAAACCTCATATCAATCAGGTCAGGGGAAACTTCCCATCTCCACCACCCATCATTAACTTCCACAAAATTCCATTCAGCACAGTAGAGTCTATCAGCAACCCCACAATTGCACCCCCACCAACCTGTCCGAAAACCTGGGCGAGCAAAGAACCCATTTGCCCACAAAGCTTGGCGGTTGACTGTGGATGATGAGTCAACCAAAGCCCATTTTTTCATATAATACTGTTCCTGGTGGTTTTTCTGGGGGAGGTGATAAAATTGCCCCAGTACAAGTTCTAAGTCAACATACAGATCTAGCCACCATGTCCACAATGGGGCCGTATGAGAGGTGCGGTTCCATTCCTCGTAGGCATCACTGCTTCGCAGGATCTCATATCTGGGGACTATCTCTTCTATTATTCTTTTTGCTACTACCTGGCTGGTCTCATGCTTGGTTGGAAAAGCCTCTACCAACCCTGAAAAGGTGTCTGTCATAACCAGCAAATACTTGTACCCATACTTTCCTGGTTTTACTTCGGTGAAGTCTATTTCCAAATTCCTCCCTGGAGCCCTCCCTCTCTCCCACGTACCTGCTGGGTGCACCCCCTTGGGGGCTGGTCTTAGCATGGTGCAGCTATTGCATTCCCTCGTGATTTGGCATACCGCCTTGCTCTGGTGAGGAAACACCAACTGCGCAGACTGAAAAAAGGCTGAGCAACTTTTTCCAGCTTGAATGGGTGGACTTGTGCAGATTAGCAAGCAAGTACTGCCCTAGTGCTTCTGGCAGGATTAATCTATCTTCCTGGTCCCTATTCCAACCTCCCTCCTTAAGCTCCTTCCCCGGGACTCGCTTTCTAATCCTGAGGGGAATAGTTAGGGTTGGGAGGCAGGGCTGGCAGTTCATGGATGGGCACCTCGAGAGCTGCAAGTATAATGGAGTCCGAGAGGGCCGCCCTCCTAGCTTCCGCATCAGCAAGGTTGTTGCCAATGCCCTCAGGAGCCTTCTTTGACTGGTGGCCCGGCACATGTATAACTGCCACTGTTTTTGGTTTTTCAACAGCAGCTAGAAACCTTTGGACTTCTTGCAAGTTTTTTAGTTCCTTTCCTTCCACAGAACAGAATCCTCTTTCCCAGTAGATGGCACCGTGAACATGGACAGTGCCAAAGGCATACCTGCTATCTGTGTAGATGTTGGCCCGTCTGCCTTCTGCTCTCTCTAAAGCCTCAGTGAGAGCAATAAGTTCCGCCTTCTGGGCTGAGGTTCCAGGGGGCAGAGCTGCACTCCAGATAACTTCCCCTGTGTGAGTCACCACTGCCACTCCAGCTCTCCTGACCACCCCCTGCACAAAGCTGCTCCCATCTGTGTACCAATTTAGTCCACAGTTTGGCAGCGGCGTGTCTCTTAGGTCCACCTGTACCTGGATGATCTTGGAGAGAATTTCTCTACAGTTATGGAGGGGGGCCAACAGGTCTGGGTCCAGCAGGAGGGTGGCAGGGTTCAGGGTCACTGGCTCAGAGAAGGTGATTCGTGGAGAATCTAGCAGGAGTCCTTGGTAATGGGTTAGTCTAGCATTCGTCATCCACTTTCCTGGAGGGAGCTGGAGAATCCCCTCCACGGAATGTGGGGCTGTCACCCTCAGG
>NW_008329320.1:928131-953722 GCF_000622305.1 Nannospalax galili
TCAGCCACCTGGCTCCATCCGATATCCTGTACCCCAGGTAGACTACTGACCTCTGACAGATGTGGGCTTTCTTAGCGCTGGCTTGATATCCCAACCTGCCTAGGTCTGCCAGCAGGCTCCCCGTGGCTTCTTCGCATTCCTCACAGGTTTCTGCAGCCAGCAACAGGTCATCCACATACTGTAGCAGCGTCACACGGGGATGGCTCCTGCGGAAGGGCTCAAGATCCCGGCTTAGGGCTTCATTAAACAGGGTGGGAGAGTTTTTGAAGCCCTGTGGCAATCTAGTCCAGGTAAGCTGCCCTGTTCTTCCTCCTCCTGGCTCTTGCCACTCAAAGGCAAACAAGGGCTGACTGACTTCAGAGAGGGGAACACTAAAGAAAGCATCCTTCAGATCCAGGGTAGTATACCACACATGGGACGGTGGCAAGTGACTGAGGAGAGTGTAAGGATTAGGCACTGTAGGGTGAATGTCCTCTACCCTCTCATTAACCTTCCGCAAGTCCTTCACTGGCCAGTAATCTCCACTGCCAGGCTTTTTTACTGGAAGCAGGGGCATATTCCATGCTGATCGGCAAGGTTTAAGGATTCCCGCCTCTATTAGTCTGTGGATATGAGGTGCTATCCCTTTCCTAGCCTCTTCTGGCATCGGATATTGCCGAACCTGGATGGGTAGGGCCGTGGCTTTGAGTTGAACAACAACTGGGGGCAGGTGTTTGGTGAGGCCAATTCCCCCGGTCTCAGCCCACACGGAAGGGAACCTCTGCAACAAAGAGTCCACTTCTCCCTGGCCCCCCTTTTCTTGATTTGCCTGAAACAGGCGGTGTTCATCGGCCAGGGATAGAGACAGCACATGTACCAGCTGTAGAAGCTGCCCTTCTGAGTCCATGATCTTTATCTCCTTGGGTTCAAAATGAATACATGCTCCGACCTTGGTCAGTAGGTCTCTGCCCAGTAATGGTGCGGGGCTCTCGGGCATGACTAGGAAGGAGTGAGAAACCTGATGTCTCCCCAGGTCCACTTTTCTGCCGGTGGTCCACGCACATCTCTTGGACCCTGTTGCTCCCTGGACTATGCTTGTGCGTCCTGGGTTCAGGGGGCCATGAGCTCAGTTGAGAACTGAATATTGTTCCCCAGTATCTACCATGAACCCAATGGGAGTCCCCTCCATGCACAGAGTTACCCAAGATTCGGGGAGGGGTGCCGAGTCCCATCCCCATCAATTTTCCTCTCCTAAGTAGAGGGTCTTAACAGGGTTTCTTCCTCTTTCTTGTTTTCTTTTCAGTGGGCATTCTTTCTTCCAATGTCTGTATCCTTTGCACAGGGCACATTGATCTCATCCTAGTCGAGGTTGGCAGGGTCCTGCCCTTGGGGTGACTCAGGATTCTCTTTCACCCCAGCCAAGAATATCCTGGCCATCTCCTCCCTATGTTTCTTGTTCTCCCTACTCTGGAACCTTCTGTCCTCTTTCCTATATTTGTCCTGCATCTCCCTTTCTTCTTTCCTTAGCCTCTCCTCCCTGTCTTCCAGAGTTTCCCTAGCATTGAAGACCTTCTCTGCTTGCTGCAACATTTCCCTGATAGAGATTTCTCCCAGATCGTCCCATTTATGGAGTTTCTTCCTGATGTTGGGGGCTGCCTGAAGACCAGTCATTAGAGTCTGGCGGTAGACCCGGAGACGCTCCCTACCTTCTGTAGTCCCGAAATCCCAATTCGGGCATGTAAGCGGGAACGTCTTGTCGATGGTGGTCTGGAGAGTGGTGGGCCTTCCATTTTCTCTGAGGACATTTTCCCTGGCCTCATTGAGGATGCGCTCTCATTCTTCCATTGTGAAGAGGGTGTGGAGCAACTGCTGGCAATCATCCCACGTGGGACAATGGGTGAACATAATGGACTCTACCAAACCTATAAGACACTTAGGGTCCTCCGAAAAGGGAGGGTTCTGAGTCCTCCAATTATAGAGATCACTGGAGGAAAAGGGCCAATACTGGTATTGTTGAACTCCATCTGGGCCGCCCGCCCTGAACGCTCGTACCTGTTGAATAGGCACTGCTTCTTCTGAAGTGCAAGATGGAGTTTCTCCCTCTCGTTCCCTGGTCCCTTGAGGCCTTAATTGCATCCTTCCTGTCTCTCCCGGTCACCTGCCCTCCCCTGTTGAGGAGTCTGGGGAAGGGGCAGCTGCCCTGGTCTCTGTGAGGCTCCACAGCATCATCCTCCTCTCTCTCAGCTGCCTCGCCCCCTCTTTCTCGTGGAGCCGCATATGGGGGTGGTTGCTCACCAGGCAAGGTGGGGTAGAGGGAGGAACTATCATGGAGGACTGGTGGTGCACTAGGAATTCTACCCTTGAGACAGGAGTGCTTTAAGCCTTCCCGGGCAACCAGGACTGAAGTCTTTGGTGGGTCAGTGTGTGCAGGCCTGGTTAGAGCAATTGGCCCTGAAGCAACTTTAGGTAAAGTTTATATAGGATTTTCACAGCCGTTGTACCAGAGCACACGCATTTTCACACAACCAATAGCTTTAAAATACCTAACCTATAGATTTAAGCTAATTCATGTGTGTCACCCTCTGGGTGGTACGTGTCAATTTCCTTTCGGGGTCTGGCCGGGTGATAACAGCCTTGACCTTACTTATAAGGTCCAGGGAAAGAGACCCCTGGGCTGGCCAGCCTACTCCAAAGGAGGGCCATCCAGCAGAGCAGAGGGTGTCAAACTTACCTCTCTTGATAATAAGGCCCATATTCAAGGCCCGTTTCTTTACTTCTATGAAATGAGAAAAAATTAAACCTTTAGGAGTGGCCTGAGTCTGGCCCATGGTGGAGATCACAGAAAAGAGGGGTGAAGATTACAGAAAAGAGAGGTGAAGAAGCCACTCTAAACAAGATGACCTGTGGGTGTGCTTGTGGACGGGTGCCTGTCGTTGCCCAGTTTTTCTTCTGCAGGGGACGTGAATTTATCTGGGATTCACGCCTGGGACCCCCTTATCCTCTCACGGGAGTCTTTCAGCGGCGAGCACCCTGAGGCTCTTACTAGCTCAACCCGTGCCCGCGGGGCTTTCTCAGTGGCCGTAGAGAGAGATGGAGCCCATGCATTTTTCACATAACCAATAGCTTTAAAATACCTAATCTATAGATTTAAGCCAATTCATGTGTGTCACCCTCTGGGTGGTATGTGTCAGTTTCCTGATTTCTGTAATCTCTTATTTACACAAGCATTTCTGACCTCTTTCTGTTATCTCTCACATGCCTATGTGACTTATCACAGGTCACGCCCTGGGGCAGCAGCCCACATCCCGTTATCTATCTCCGGGCACTCTTATGTCTCAGTCTAGCCTTGTACCCGATTTAAGTGGCTCTTACCCAGGAAGTTATAAGCAATGAAGTAATTAAACTTAAGTACTATTAAATTCTCTCTCTCTCTTCAACCTTTGATTCCCTCTGTATTTTTCCCTTACAAGTTGAGGACTTCTCTGACAAGATAGCATCTAAGTAGAGACCTCCAAGAAGCAAGGAAACTAAATATATAGAATGTTCTAGACCAACTTTCCATCACCCAGCAGTGGTCAGCTGGCTTAGATTGGGGCCTCCTACCCATTTTTCCAGTTCTATGCTGGGTTTTTGTCTGGTTTGAATTTGCATGGATCTTGTGCATGCTAACAACATTGCTGTAAGTTCAAAACTGTTTCACCACCCGACTCTTACAATCTTTCCGGCCCCTCTTCTGCAGTGGTCCCTGACCCCTGGGTGGGTGAGATTTAATGAGTCCTATCCAGGGACAAAACTCTGCAGTTTCTTGTCCTCTACATTTTGCCCAGTTGTCGCTTTTCTGGAGTGATGCTAGATAAGCTGACGGCGTTCCAGTGGATAAATGCACACTGAGGGACATCTGGGGACACCAACTTGACTCAATAGGCCTTAACATATATGACAATGCATGAAATTTGTTGGGGGGGTGGGGGTGCAGATATGGGAGGGGGTCTAAATATGATCAAGATGTATGAAATGCACAAAAATTCAATACAAATATATACTGGGGGAAAAAGAGCATTCTAGTACATTAACAACAAACAGCCTTTGTTACTGCAATGGTTCTGAAGCAGAAGTGATTAAACTTAATGAAGTCAAGAAAAGGATAGTAAGAAGGAATCAGACACCATTGGGTGAGTGAAGCAATAGGGCATCAGGTTTCATAGTCTTCTAAACAGAACTTCCACCTAGAGGGTCAATTTTCAATACCTAGGAGGTAACAGGACCAGTTTGATGAACTGTGAACTGCTTGTAATCAGGAGCTGGTGTCAACAGCATATAGTATATACAGTCATCTTTTAAAAAATATTTTATTATTTTTATTTTACTCGTAAGAGTGTATTGCCTGGAGTTATTTAAGTGTACACATGTTATGCAATGTCCACGGAGGTCAGAAGAGGGCATTGGATTCTTTGGAACTGGAGTTATGGATGGTAGTTAGCTGCCATGTGGGTGCTGGGAACCAAACCTGGGTCCTCTCCAAGAGCAGCCAGTGCTCTTAACTACTGAGCCATCTCTGCAGCCCCATTGGTGGTGATTCTAGCCTCTCTGTGTTACCAGTTTCATAGTTATTGTATTGGCTTAAAAACCAACATCCTATAATTCTGGAATGGTTATCATTTGGTTTAAAGTAAGATGTCAGGGGGCTGGAGAGATGGCTCCTCTGGAAGAGCAACCAGTGCTCTTAACCACTGAGCCACCTGTCCAGCCCCTTAAGAGGTTTCCTGGGTGACCAGGAAACTTAATAGGCTTCAGGTGGGGGGGGGGCGGGGGGGTTAGCTAATGGCTGGAAGGAAGCAAACATTGATTTTTAATTCATTTATTCTGTAGTTATAGCCTCACATCCAGCCACTGAAGAATATGTTAAGTTTTGGCTTATGAGCTATTTCTTTCTAAGAAGGTTGGTTTGAGTTTAAGTTTCCTGTTACATACACTAACCCCATGAAGCCATAGGTCAATTTTTCTCTTGAGGGAGAATGCACTTGGCTGGAAGGAAGCAAACATTGATTTTTAATTCATTTATTCTGTAGTTATAGCCTCACATCCAGCCACTGAAGAATATGTTAAGTTTTGGCTTATGAGCTATTTCTTTCTAAGAAGGTTGGTTTGAGTTTAAGTTTCCTGTTACATACACTAACCCCATGAAGCCATAGGTCAATTTTTCTCTTGAGGGAGAATGCACTTGATAATTTAAATAACCTCATACTCTGCATCTTATTTTTTTTCTCTTTATTTTTGGTAGAGAAGCAGAACATGAAAAGCTCAATTAAACAGACATTGAGGATTAAAAGTCTTAAATGCATGGTTCGATTGAAATCAAGTTTCAGGGCATAATACAAAGCAGTAATAATTATAGCTGAAGTAGAGATGGTGGAATTATGTTATGAAGGGAAATGGCCTTGCCATGTTTACTGTGATAAGTTATGTTGATTACTTAAGCAACAGCATCTATTTCCTTGTCATTTGGTGTTTTATTAATTTAACCTAAGAGTTGGTCCTGCAAGAGTTCATTTCTTTGCTTTTGAGATAGAATCCTGTTTTGTAATCCAGGCTGGCCTTGAACCCAAGATGTTCCTGCCTCCATCTCCTGAGCACTACTGCAGTTTTTTTCTCAGGAATGAATTATCCTTGTTAATGAAACAGGAAGTTGTATTTGACTTAAAAAAAAAATCATTAAAAAAAAATAATAAGGGCCAGGTATGATGGCACACACCTTTAATCCCAGCACTCGGATCTCTGTGAGAGCAAGGCCAGCCTGGTCTTATATAGCAAGTTCAGGCCAGCTGGGGCTACCTACAGAGAGACCCTGTCTCAAAAACCAAACCCAAATAATAAATAAATAAATATATAAATAAATAAATAAAAGGCAATAGAAGTGGGGAAAGGCGTAGTGTAGGCGTAGGGATTCAAACAGAAAGACTGCAGTTCAAATGATAAATAATTTTGAATTAAAGGATTGAGACAACTGCTTCAAAGGGGCTGAAACTTAGAGCTGAGCTCAGCATGAGCTCAAAAGCGGCTTGGAGACAGAATGATGTACACTTTACGTGATACCACGGAGACAACTCCCACTGGCTGAGCAGCCTGCAGAATGTGCAAACCGTCACCCGGAAGTGCTATGGAAGCTAGCTGTCTGAGGCCACAGATAAGCTCACAATCACACCAAAAACCAACAGAAGAGATGTAAAATGAACCAACTTTATTTTCTTTAATAATTTCTGTAAATTACAAAGACAAAATGCGAAACTACAGATACAACTTTTCAATATTTAACCAGAATACTTGTAATAAATATGCATCCTGAAACAAGATAAAATGCTATATTTTCTCAGGCATTCTACAAAATGTCTCAAGTTTTTCACTCTGCAGCATTTCTGTGTGGGGAGAAGGGGGAAATGAGGGTGTTGTTTTGTAATTAAGTTCTGTGACAAAACGTCCTTTCACATTTCTTTGGAGCATCTTTCAAAATGCTTAACTGTAATTAAACAGTTTAAGAAAAGTAACAAGACCACGTAAAGCAATTTTTGTTTTGCTGTCATTGGTCTTTATCCAATACAGATTAACAAATCCAGTTTAGCCAAGTGCCCTCTGAGGCCAGGCAGCCCTGTAGTCTATGGGCCCTGTCAGAGTGGGCCTCCACTTTTAGTTACACACTAAAAGTTCTGTATTATATGTACCTCCCTCATGATCAAGGCCTTAAGGGAAGCTGTAAGCAAGTCAGAAACATTTTTAACCCGAAAGGAGAGTCAACAAAATATTTTCTCTCAAGACTTTTGCTATGCAACATGTTATCCTATTAGGACTTTTATTTTCAAAGTGAAAAAACTGATTGGAACTAACAGTCCTTCCAGAGATAATTTTTAGGTGCTGGTAGAGCTGGGACTTTCAAAAATATTCAACTGGTAAAAAGAGGATTTGCTCTACTGAGAAATGTAATGCAGTTCTGAGGCAGTACAACGGCAGACAGTGCTGGGGGTTCTTACTGGTGGCAGCTCAGATGAAGTTAGGAATGTATTAACTACCCTTTGCTATAGCTGAAAACATTTGAGGAAAAAGCTATATTTTTAAAAAGTCTTAAGCATAGTTAACCAAAAAAATATTATTAATATAATCTAATGTAATTTCACTTATCTAGGGACTTGGCTATGAAAACATCTTTATGGGCCAATGAAAATATTATAGAGAAAAAAAAAACACTATTAAAAAATTGAGGTTAAGAACTCTGAGGCATTTGTTTTGGCTTGTAAACACATAGTTTACTGTCCTTTGTTGAAACCAAATATTTGGATTTCCTGAGCTTCACAGAAAACAGCAGGAGGCAAGTTTGCATAGAAAATTTGCAGTATGTTGATGTACTTAAAAATTTTTTTTAAAGGACAGTTTGCTCTTGGTTTTAACTCTGTATTTTAGTTGTATTTGAAATAGTGCTCATCAAACTGTGAGCCTTATAAAAAGGGTGATGAGATATAAGGCAGCTGAGCGGGAAAAAAAAAAAATTAAGAGTTTTTAATCCACAGGATAAGAAGTCTTAAGCACGGACTTCATAACTAGTGTCATCCTAATTTGGTTAGAAAATAAATCATGTTTTGGGACTGGAAGGCAACTCCTGTGCTGAATGGCAGAGCCCAAGGGCGAAGATCAAAGCACCAGTCACCACACAGGAGGCCTCAGGAGATCACCCGATGGTGAAGTCACTTAGATGGTTAGATACCAAGGAGGGTGGAACAAATATTTGGGTGTGTCTGATCCCAGCTCTGGACTTCACCTCTGCTGGGCTGAAGAATCTAAGCAGTTCTGAGGAGGGTATCTTCTGGGACCAGTCCACAGAAACCTTTGGAAAAGAAATAGCTATGCTAGGTCACAGTGCATATCATAAATGAGAACAAGGACAGTGGTGGGTAAGGGATCCAGGTGTGACACAAAGATGGGGCGACAAGGGGGAGCCTCCTGCCAAGGAGTCCATTTTACGTCTTCTGGGACTGGGTTTTATACATGGCAAGGATTTGCTTCAGTACTTTTTGGACATCTTCATCCATTTGGCCCTAGGAAATTCACACAAAACACATGCATCAGAACTTCAATTAAGTCATAGCATTTTCTCCCTTGGGGAATGAGGTGGCTTAGAGGAAGCCCTTTGCTTACTGCCTCCAATATTCAGAAGAATGTTAGCTCTACCAGTTCTCACATCCCCGTGATGAGCCAGTCAGGGGAAGTCCTTGGTTTTTAACTTCTTCAGAGGATGACAGAGTCTACCCAGACCCTACCAAAGATCTCAGCAAAGGGGAACTGGGGTCTGAGTGCATATGTGAGCCCAGCTAGCCAGAACATCAGCAAACATGAGGCTAAGGTAATGCTGAGGGGTTTCAAAATATTGGCATTCCTATAAAATAAAGCCTGGGTCTTCCTGAAGGGGGACAGCAGACATATCTTCCTTCATAATATTCCTTCTCAATATATGATGAATCTGCTACCAGTAAGCAGGACACAAGACTACAACATAAAATTGGAAACAAAGCAAAAGGGATTTTATTTTAGGCTTTTCAAAAAGGACTCTCTCTGCTAATTCTGGTTCATTCTGCTAAGTCTAATTGCTCATCCAATCATGGGAGTTTGGGTAACATCTGCTGCCCTATTATGGTGGCAGTTGTTATTTGACACAGGGTCCCATGTAGCCCAAACTGGCATCAAACTCACTATATACCTGAGGATGACCAAAAACTTCGGATCCTCCTGTCTTTACCACCTATGTGCTGGGATTACACGTGTGTGCTACCATGCCTGGCTATGCTGCCATGCTTCTTTAGGATGTCCTGATATGTCACTGGGAATTACCATACCTGAACAGCATACAGAAGATGTGTCCTGTAAACTGATATGACTTCCTGGTGTTGTTTCTTAGTGTCCTAGAAAGAGACAGTTTGTATTAACAACAAGCTTAGGATATTTTTAAAGAAACAAAAAATTCACTGAAGAGCTGCCATTCAGATGCTACCCTACTATTCTCTTCTATACATCAGCAGAGGAAGCATCTAAGTCTGTTGAACACACTGGCTTGGGTATTTCTAAATACTTGTTACTATTCTTAGATGGAAAAAAAAATCCTAGTTACTTTATTTTGGCATGTCAACTCTGGAAGAATATTTATGGACTAAGTAGTTATTATGATCCCCAATAAAAAATGCATACACACTTATAGAGATATAAGCGACTGGTGCAGGCAAACAGGAAATGCAAAGGGTAACTTCAGACTTGTGGAATTACGGGTAAACTTCATTTACAGAGACTTTTAAGAGTTTTTTTTTTTTAATTTTCCAACTTTTACAGTAACCAAATATTTGTTAATTTAATAAAAATAAAACCTTTTTAAAGGTTTTAAATTATTGATCTCCCAGTATACAGTTAATGTTGTATAATCCCCAGGGAATACAATCATTTACCTAGCTGTACCAAGGAAGCAACCAGGGTATAGTCTCAGTCCTCCATCCTTACAGCAGCTGATGTATTTATTTCCCTTTGCTGAGCTATTACATTTCCACACTTCCTCCCAGTGACTATTTCCAACACTCTCATTCATTTCTGAATTCTTTTCATTCTAAGAGAGTAAGTCTTTTACTTCCACATGAAAACTGAAACCAGCAAATGGGGTTTACAGACAAAAATCTACAAATGCTCATGAATACCATTCTCCCCTCCTTTCCATCAGCATCAGAATGTGAGCTACCTTTCCTATTGGAGGACAATGTCTGAAGCCTTGGTCCTTTGGCGCATGTGCCATAAGAAGGGATACCTGACAGGCTAAGAATTGCTTATCTGAAATTCCTGAAATAGAAATGTTTGGATTTCAAATTCTGCCAAATGTTCAGTTTTTTGGATTTTGGAGCATTTCAGATTTTAGATATTTGTGTTATGTATATTCTCTCTGTGTTCCCCCCTTTGTGTTGTTTCCTTCCGATTTTCAGCTATTTCCATATATTCCTCTACTTGCTTCTTTTTTTGAGACAGGGTCTTCCCATATAGCTAAGGCTGGCCTAGAACTCATTAGATAATCCAGGCTGGTCTCAAATTCATGGTGATCCTCCTCCCTCCGCCTCTTCAATAACTCCTTTCCTTTCCTACTTCTGTCATCACGTGGCTGCCTTCATTATCGGAGTGTAGGATCCATTTAACACCTGGGCCTCCCAGGTCTTCAGCACCAGCTTATTGACTTGTTTCACCCACTCACTTTCCTGTCCTACTCCTGCCTCTGTCATGACCTCTTCTGAATCTTAGCTGAAGCATCCTTCCTCTGACCAGAGTCTCTGTCTAGCAAGCTTGCTCTCTGTTTTGTCTGACTTGTGCTGTGATTCTTCAGCCCTACTGGATATCTATCTGCTTATTTACTAGCAGTCTACTGCAGTCCAGATTCTAGCCCACCACTGCACTGGAATAGCTTTTGCCTAGGTTATCAAGGGTCATCTAAATGACATGTCATAAATTCTTGCCAAGTAATGCTGAGTCATTACTCTCCTTTCAAGATTCAGCAGAGGCATCACTTCCTGTAAAAAGCTTCCCACGGCTCAAGAAGACCGGGTAACATACTTCCTCTATGCTACAACATGCTGTATTAATGGATGCTCACAATGTTTGATTATGTTGCGTGTAAGTCCCACGAAGACAGTACTAGATCTTACTCATCATTTTTTATCATCAATATATATGCAATACTGATATATAATAATGGTTCAATCAAAGTATATTAATAATTAGAAGAAAGAGTTTATAAACCACTAGTGCTTTATCTACAAATTGCAAATCTGTAATAACCACTTTATCAGGAGACAAAAGACTTGCAGAACCCAGTAAGAACCATCTTCATCTGATTATTTCACTACTGATAAAGCTGGGATATCGAAGACAGTATTATACTTTGTGGCCAGTGAAAATAAGGCCACTAGAAAACTTAAGCCATTGGTGGTATAGCTATACTGAAAACTTATTCAATCTATGTTCTATTTGTAAATGTAAGCTAGAGACAGTCCAGAGTACACTAATCCTCAACTCCATGTGGAAAATGTAATACACTTTGCCAACTAAAGCCTTAACAGATACTGTGGTAGGCTAAATAATGGCCTTCAAAAGATGCTCCATTCTAATCCTTAAGACCTGTGAATGCTACCTTAAATGGCAAAAGGGATCTTGCAGATGCTATTACGGATTTAGGGTTGGAGAGGAAGAGATTATTATGGATTTAAATGGAATCATAAGGGTCTTTCTAAGAGAGAGGCAAAAAAGTCAGAGACAGAAAGAGGAGGTGGCGGGATAAATGCAGGTGAGGTAGGCAAGGTTCCATGAGTCCAGGACGGCAGGAAGCCTCTAGACGTTGGGCCATCAAGGAGACGGCACCACTTTAGCCTCAAGAAGGAAGCATCCCTGCCCAGGCCCAAATGGTAGTCCAGTGAAACTGATTTCAGAGTTCTGATCTCTAGAACCATGAGATAAATTCATTTTGCTCCAAAAAAGTTTGTCATTTATTGTAATAGCCAAAAGAAACTGACACAGATATGAGGGCTTTCCTGGGTAAAATAAGCAGAAAGAACAAGAAGCAGCTTCAAATATGTAGACACAGAACCACCGGCGATCTGGACCCTTGTAACAAAGTCTCTCGCCACTCCAGAGACGAAGTGCAACCATCACAGAAAAGAAAGAACAACAAATTAGTGGATGGATGGGCACATAGCATCTTCTCTCTGTCTTTTCTTTCATAGAGATACATCTAACCATCTCATTACAAATAACACGTAGAAATTCTACTGCTTCCTTCTTTTGCTGTCCCCAAACAAGTCTTGAATATATTGCTCTATAACATTCGTTTAGGCCAAGAATGTTTTTGTTATGCTAAGCTCGTATGGAACCTGTCCCATCCTCTACCCCATAGGTGGCACCAGACAGAAGCCCACTCACAGCAAGCTGGTTCTGCAGCTGTTTGATCTGCTGCTGCAGCACCTCCACCTGCTGGCTCTGCCTTTTGGATGAGCTTGTTGAGTAGGAGAGCTGTGAGAGGCTATTCAGGGCCTCCTTCAAGTTCGCGACTTCCTTCGTCATCTCATTTATCTAGTAGAAAGGAAAATGCATCAACAGGTAGTAACGTGTCTATACAAACAAAATTCTGCATAGTTCCAGGCCTCAAACCTTAGTTATTTCTTTGAGACTCTGGAACAATTCCCTTCTTTTTCTTAAAGGAAATCCATAAAATAAAGCATAACAAAATCAGACAAACCAACAAAGCTTTTGACATCTGTGATCAGATAAAGGTCTCTGAATTCATAATTCATACTGTGTTTTAAGTACATGAGAGAACAACAATTTTCCTCTTTTTTTTTTTTTTTTTGTCTTTGCCTGCCTCTGCCTCCCTAGTGCTAGGATTAAAGGTGTGTGCCACCACACCCAGCTCCTCTTCTACTTTCAAAGGGAGTGCAGTAGAAAATCAGATCAGGGGGCTAGAGAAATGGCTCAGTGTTTAAGAACACTGGTTGTTCTTGCAGAAGACTCAGGTTCGAATCCCAGCACCCACAAGCTCTGGATATCTTCCTGTGTCTACCCTTGACAGTGTTGGGGTTACAGGTATTTTCTATAAAGTGTGGGTCCTGGGGATTAAAACTCAAGTCCTGATGCTTACACAGGTGCTCCTACCCCACTGTGCTATCTTCCCAGCCCCTAAATTATTTTTAAAGGACACATATGTACCATATGCAAAAATGGTTTAGTCTAAGGGAAGTGACACTAAACTGGTGCTTTAAAAAAAATTAATATTTGGCTGGGCATGGTGGCACACACCTTTAATCCTAGAACTTGGGAGGTAGCAACAACAAGTATCTGTAAGTTTGAGGCCATCCTGGTTCTTCACTAACTTGCTACATAATGGGCAAGACATTACATTAAAAAAAAAAAAAATCAATATCCAGAATACTTTTTTGAGGGAAAGTGTTTACTGTGTAGCCCAGGTTAGCCCTATAATCCTCTTGCTTTGGTTTCCCAAGTATTGGGATTACAGGTGTGCAACACTACACTTGGTTTCTCATGCTATTCTTAATGTGGTTTTGTAGACAGATACAGACATTTGTAAAGGCTCTGAGTATGCACACAGGTTAGTGCCAACAAATTGTGTAAATGTTTAATGTCTAAAAAGTTGATGGGACTTATTAGGGCTTATTACTAGAAACTCAGCAGTAACAAGAAAATTTCACCAACCTTTTTATCTTTATCCTCTTCCACTTTTGAAGAGTTCTCGGAATATCTTTTCATTTCAGCTAGTTCTTCCTGAGCTTGCTGGGATTTTTGCAGGAGTTCAATTATTTCTTGCTCTTTGGATTTCAAGAGCGTCTGAATGCTCTCCCTTTCCCTTTTCATTTGTGAGACCTCATTTCGAACCTGGGCGACCTCTGAATGGACTTTCTCTTTCTCTTTTACCGAATCCTTTAACTTGGCTGCTAACACACTCACTTCATTCTCTAAGGATGCCTGGAGCTTTTCATAGGAAGACCTGGGTACCATGGCATCGGTCATAGTTGCTTTCTCCTCTAGGAATTGCTTCTCCAGCTTCGCAACCTCCACTTCCTTGCTCGCAAGCTGCTCTTTGAGGTTGCTGATCTGTTCTTCCATCTCTTTCGCAGATGTCCGCAGCGTAGTTATCACCTGTAAATGTTCTGTGATGGACACAGAATTTTCTTTATGGGCATCCACGAGTTGTTTGAGTTGGGTCAACTCGTTCAACACTTTTGAATACTGAGACTTCATTTCGGATAGCCCTTCTTCAGCTTTGGCCCTGGACATGTTTGTCACCTGTATCAGTTTCTCATGTTCTGCTTTGGGGATATATTCGATTGTTACATCCTCTAGAGATTTCCTCTTCCTGTAATCCTCCAGCTCAGCCTGGGCTTCTTTGTACAGCTGGGATATCTCATTCACCTGTTTATTAAGTTCATATATCATCCTGTTCATGGCCTCTTTCATGTCCCCAGTTTCATCAGGGGGTTCCTGGGCCATCTGACTTTGTAGTGTATCTTTTAAGGTCAAGATTTCTTCTTGGGCCTGTTGGTATTTCTCCAACAAAAATGTCTTCTCTTTATTCATACTCTCAATAACAGAGCAGTATGAGCTTTTCATCTCCTTAAGCTCTTCTGCAGGTGGCTTCGTCACCTCGGCCTTCTCCTTTTCCAGAAGCTTTTCTTCTAACTCTTTCACTCGCTCTTTATATCTTTTATTTTCTTCTAATGCATTCTGTAGATCCCTCTTTAGAGCATCAATCTCTTCATCAGTGACACTCCCCTCACGGAGATGTGAATAGCCACTTGTACTCTCTTGAGAGAGGAGACCTAGTTTCATCTGCTTTTGCACACTGAGGACTTCTTTCATGGCCTCCTCGTACTTGCTCTGAGTTTCTTTAAGTTTCTGGCTGAGGTCAGAGCCATTCTCTGAAATCTCTGTGTTGTTCGAGCACACCAGCTCTGTCCTTTGGGACTGGAGTTCAGCCTGTAGCTGTTTCTTTTCTACTTCAGAACTCTCCAACTTCTTCTGTAAATCTTGCAACATCTCTTGTAGTTGCTGAATTCTGACATCACTGTCAGCGCTGGATTTCTCCACAGGTTGTGTGACAACAGATGGAGATGATTTGGCATCTGGGGGAGGGATGTCACTGGATTTGCCCAGGGATGGGGCTAGGTCAGCCTGGGTAGAATGAAATGAGTCAAAGCTCAGGTCTGCTTCTGCTTCCTTGGGTGATCTGGCCTGGGAGAGAAGGAATTTAAGAAACTCTAAGGAGTGGCTCAGCACACAAGCAACTGGAATGAGAGAAACAAACCTGAAATTTAGGTATGGAAATGTGTGACCATTAGCAGTGTGACCATTTCGCATTTGTTCTCTTGAACCATGAAAACACATGATTTGGGACATGGGAGCCAGATTTATGATATAAGCTCACTCCGTCCTCTATTATCACATATTATTTGTGTATTTTTAAAACATTGTTTTGTCAGTAAAACCTGCTTCAAATTTTTCCTTTGTTTCTTATATCATCTCAGCTACCCAAGGCACGATATAGTTTCTTCTTAACAAGTTCTTAGATTGTTAGGTGATCAGCTTTACTAAATCAATGTCTAGTACTATGTACATTTTATTGGGGGGGTACTTCTATTTTTTTGTTTGTTTTTGAGACAGGGTCTCACTTTGAAGCCCTGCTATGTAGACCAGGCTGGCCTCAAACTCACACAGATCTCTCTACCTGCCTCTGCCTCCTAAGTGCTGGGATTAAAGGTGTGAGTCACCCACTACACTGGGAAAATTTAAAATTTTAAGTATATGAATTTCAATGTAAAGGTCTAAGCAGGGAGGGGGTGGGAGGAGAGAGATAACAGGGAAGGAGGGAGGAATAAACAAAACCAAGGATATACGGAAACTTACCAATTATAAGCTTACTGAATATAAACTAAAAATAGCTTAAGTATGGGGGCTGGAGAGATGGCTCAGCAGTTAAGAGCACTGACTCCTCTTGCAGAGGACCCGGGTTCGATTCCCAGCACCCACATGGAGGCTACAAACTGTCCTTAACTCCAGTTCCAGGGGAATCCGACGCCCTCTTCTGACCTCTGGGGCATTGCACGACATGGGTGCACTCACATACATACAGGCGATACACTCATACACATAAAATAAAAATGATAAAAAAAAAATAAAAATAGCTTAAGTAGAAGTACCCTCCATGGATAGATAATGCTCCTTCCAGAAGCCATGGGTTAGTAACTGAAAATCCAGGTGCCAGGTAGGAGACATACCTCCCTTTGATTAGGGAGGCCCCAGATACTCTCAAAACAATACAAGTTAGCGAGCTAGAGCTAGAAGCTTCCTCCCTATTGGCTAGCTTTCACAACACCAGATGGTGGTATGCAGGCTGCCAGGGGGTAAAACTCATCTTACTCATATGAATCCTATGAGCTACAATAATGATCTGTGAGGCAAGATGGGCCTTATGAAACAGAGGTATGACTGTTATGGGGGTATCCAATTGATTTCTAATTGAATTGAGGCTCATTCCATAAGACGGAACCCATGTGTGTCCCGAGGGGCAATTGTCCCGAGGGGCAATTGTTCCTCAGAGCGGCAGGGCCTGCTGCGGAGAATTGGCTGTGAGGAGTTAGCTACAGAGAGGGAGCTGCGGAGAGTTAGCAGAGGAGGGAGGGGCGTGAGTGCCATCTTGGAAGCTAGGGAAAAACGCCCAGGTGTCTCGCTGTGTGGATGAGGGCATTTACCGAAGAGGGGTGAGTGAAAGCTAATGGAGACTGTGGGTGGGGCGTGGAAGCGATCTGGACCAGCAGGCCACTGAGCCACAGAGCAGAACAGGGCGCAGCGTGTTCGCCTTTGTAAGTTACTCTAATTCAGATAAAGATATGTTATGAAGAGAGTGAAGGCACATCAAACAGAGAGCAGGAAGGAGAAAATTTAGTGGGGTTTGTCTACTAGCACCAGGAACAAGGGACCCTACGAGAACTTGGGAGACACTATGCTTGGTTTGTAATCATGTTCAAGAGCCCATGCCTTGGGAGGTCATAGGCTCTGGGTGGTGGGGCAATAAACCTACTATTGTTTTACTGGTCATGTTGTCATACTGCTTTCTAAACACTCATGCTTATACTAATAGATTAGTCACAGATTAGTGCTGTGTCCAGCCTTTGATTCTTACTACAGTGGCAACAGTTGACACAGAAACCCCTAACTGGCTAAAGTGCAGAGTAAGAGATGGTGGCATGCTCAGCTCTAAATGGTCTAGTTATATCATCCCATCCAAGGAACATCACTGAAAAGAGGACAGAAAAAAGTGAAGATCTGGAGGATGGGGAGATGTGTAGCAAAAAAATTGTCATCTGGACATGAAATGGCCACTGTACTCATAAACTCAGTGCAGCTGTGGTTATCTGCATACTACCTGCACAAGACTGGGTCTTCAGCATTTCATCATGGATGGGTAGGGGCCAAGGGGCCCCACCCCTCTCTGAGGGACTATCAGCAGTTAAGAGTTGTTGTGGAAGAGGTGTTATTTTTTTTAATGGTATACCCACTGATAAGTTGCCCTTCCTCCAGTAAATAACCTCCTATCCAAGTCTGGGTAAGGAACTCTAATCAAATACAGTGGGCTGCAGCAAAAAGACATGAGGTGGGAGCGGGGTTAGCAGGAGAGGGAGGGGAATGGGGGGTATGGGAGAGTGAAAATGACTAAAATTCATTATATAAATGTATGAAACTATCAAAAAAAATTTAATATATAAAACTTGAAATATAAAATTTTATAGATGAAAATGATCATGTTATTCCATAGGTATATATTTACATACAAATCAATTTTATGTAAATGAATCTTTTAAAATATTTTTATTTATTATTTTCATTTTATGCATAGTATTGCCTGCGTGTATGTAAGTGTATCCATGTTGTTGTGTAATGCCCACAGAGATCAGAAGAGAGTGTTGGATTCCTCTGGAACTGGAAATACAGGCAGCCAGCTATTAGACACCATCTGGTGCCGGGAATTGAACCCAAGTCCTCTGCAAGAGCAGCCAGTACTCTTAACCATGGAACCATCTCTCCATCCCGTAAATGAATTTTATCTGTATTCGATATTTAAAATTTACATTTGTCACTACACTTATCACATTTGTCACTACACTTATCAAACTATATATAATTGAATATAATTTAGCAATTACAGAATTAGAATTAGTAACACTGTTAATAAACAAATAATCTGGACCAATGGGAGTCTTAAAGCTACATTGATTTAAAAATGAGAAGAAACTTATGTGGATATTTAAAAGAAAACATACTTGACTACACTTAAAAAAAAAAAAAGCATACTTTTAGCTGGGCATGGTGGCGCACACCTTTAATCCCAGCACTTGGGAGGCAGAGGCAGGCGGATCTTTGTGAGTTTGAGGCCAGCCTGGTCTATGTAGTGAGTTCCAGGACCTCTGGAGCTACAGGGAGACCCTGTCTCAAAAAAAAAAAAAAAAAAAAAAAAAAAGCATACTTTGAATCTACTAGTCTATAGCAGCAATATAGTTACCTACCTGTAATTTATCTTGTAACTCCTTGTTGTGTAAGGTAAGGGAAGCAACTTTTGCTTGTAATAGAGCAAGAAGATCCTGTTGGTCAGCTTCGGAACTTATATCCAATAAGCTATCAGCACCTTGGAAAAAAGTAAAGGAATTTAAAGCACTATTTAAAAAAAATTTAAGTGCTATTTCTCTAACCCTAACCAACTCACCCTTTCCCAGTCCTATCTACCATGGGACAGAGGAACAGCAGCTTTGGCTACTAGCTTTTCATTTTCTTTTGCTCTGGAATTCCAAGCACAATGCCAGATAGATATAATTGTAGAGAATGGACTCAGGTGACACAGTTTTCTAATCACTTGAAGAAGTGTCGGATCTTGGGCATTTTTCATTTCTCCCTATGTCTGTAGATCTTTCTAGAAGACTATCTGGAATCTGTTGTATTTCTTACCCCAGTAACTCTAGCTCAGACTTTATTATCTTGCTTGGATCTGCAAGGACTTCCCAACAGGTCACTAGTTCTTCCTCGCCCTAGTGGAACAGAACCTGCACAGAACATCAGAAGGCAAAAGCATACTTCCGTTGGGTCTAGTTTGTTTCTCCATTGCTATGACAAAGTACTCTGACCAATACCAACTTGGGGAGGAAAGGGTTTATTTTATTTTACATCTCTCAAGTCATAGTTCATCAGGGAGCCCAAGGTAGGAACTCAGGGCAGAAATCTGGAAGCAGGAGCTGGAGCACAGGCCATGGAGGAACACTACTTACAGGCTTGCTCCCTGGCCCCTGCTCTGCCAGCTTTTTTATGCAACAGAGGCCCACCTGCCCAGGGGTGGCACCACCCACAGTGGGCTGGGCCTCCCACATCACACAGATCAAGAAGATGCCCCACAGACATGGCCACAGGCCAGCCCTATGAAGGCAATTCCCCAATTGAGGCTCCCTCAACCCAGGTGTGTCAAGTTGACACTAAAGCTATCCAGCACACCTTGGTTCAAGTATTTTAAGTATTCTCCCTCCAAAAATAATCTCTAGGGTCTCCATGTCTGGCCCAAAACTGCTGTTTCAGGTTGACTTACTACACTGTTCTGATGTCTGATACCTAAGGGATAGATTCTGAGTCCCCTTGACATCACTGCTGCTGAGCTTTGGTTTTTGTGAGAGGAACTAAAGGAATGAGAACCCGAGTGCAACCCCAAGCGACAGAAATAGAAATTAATTCTAAGATATAATGAATGCTTTTAAAAGAATCCAGTGGAACATTTGTTCAGGCATATTAATGGATTTCTACCAAGAATAAGAAAATTTAGTTTCTAAATTCCACAAATTCATACAGAGATGCAGGATACTCTAAGAAACTGTGTTAGAGCAAAGGGGCTTTTGAAATCATCTACAGTCATTCAAAGACAGTCTTAAAGATACTTTCGTTTGCTTGTATCTTTGAGCTACGGTTTCATTATGTAGCTGTAGCTGGCCTAGAACTTGCTTTGTAGGCCAAAGTGGCCTCTAACCCAGAGAGATCCACCGGCCTCTGCTTCCTGAGTGCCTGGATTAAAGGCATGTGCCACCATGCCAGGCCTTAACTTTCTTTTTTGAGAGAGGGTTTTACTAGGTAGCATAGGCTAGCCTTAAAATCTCAATCCTAGGAAAGACTCTTAAAATACACAATTAACTAAACCTTATCTTGGTGAAGTCACTGCAACTATCTGAGTTTACTAGCACTCTGTCTGGGCATGCTTTAGAGACCAAGTGAGTAAAGTTAGCGGTGGATTCTCTCTGTCTTTGTGATATAACTTGCTGATCAGCTGTAAGGAGAGATGGTGCTGTAAGCTGACAGCCTAAAGCCTATTACCTGCATTTCAAAATAATGTTTAAAAATGCATTAGATATACAAGATACAGTAATCTAAAAGCTTATTTTTTAATTTTATTTTGTGTGTATGAGTGTATTGCCTCCATGTATGTAAGTGCACCCATGTCATACAATGCCCACAGAGGTCAGAAGAGGGCATTGAATCCCTTGGAACTGAAGTTAGGACGGTGGTTAGTTACCATATGGGTGCTGGGATTCAAACCCAGGTCCTCTGCAAGAGCAGCCAGTGCTCTTAACTGCTGAGCTATCTCTCTGGCCCCCTAAAGGCTTATTTGGAAGACCTAAAGTAGGTCCAATAACACTGTACTTTTTAGGAGAGATGCTATTAAGTAAAATTTAAAGATATTAACAATTATGAGTAAAGTGGCAAGAAACTTTGAGTTCTTTTGGTGATAGTCACTGTCTGTTAATTCTACTGCCTTTATTCATAATTGAAGAAAATACTAAGATTTAGTTAGGGACAAATGAAACAGAAATGTCCTTTTTTTTGGTCTTTTTTTGAGACAGGGTCTCCCTGTAGCACCAGCTGTCCTGGAACTCACTATGTAGACCAGGCTGGCCTCGAACTCACAAAGATTCACCCGCGCCTGCCTCTGCCTCCCAAGTGCTGGGATTAAAGGCGTGTGCCACCATGCCTGGCTAGAAATGTACTTTTTATATCTACACTGAAAGATTCTTTAAAGTCCACATTCAGGTACCCTGTTGAACAGAGAGCACAGCTTATACATTACTGGGAGCTCTGTGATGGGCATGGGCTGCTTCTGGTGACCTTACACAGAGTACTCAACTAGCCTTTGCTCTTTCTTCATAAACATGGGGAGAAAACATTTGGTCAAAGGAAGGAAAACAGATTCTCCTTTATCTTACCTGTGGTGCTGTCACTCAGTCTGTCTTTGTTTTCTTGTATAGAACTAATCTCAGCCTGTATACAGAAACACAAAAATGGCTTTTGAAGAACTCCCCTAAATGTAACAGCATACCACAGAACCCAGCACTTTCTCCCTTGAGTTAAACTCAAGGAAAAAAGACAGTTACAATAAAAGCAAACAAAAGAGATAATTATTTACTAAGGTGTGATTTCTAAAACATCAGAAGCTGCAGAGGGTATACTCTCAAAATTTTTTCAGAAATTCTATTTAGTGCATGTAACAAACATTTAAAATTTAATTTATATAATAGCTCATTTACTGGGTTATGTCCTAAAACCTGAGATAGCACAGTTTATTTTCATAATAAAGTTAAGTAGAAGTAGTATTTATCTGGGTCTTTTAAACAAATTTTTATGCTTATCATTTTTTAAATTTTATGCCATAGATATTATTAATCTTTCTAAGAGAGATGGCAATAAATATGACTTGTCAGGGGCAAAAAAGGTAATTTTACAAGGGAATAAAAGTTTGAATACTCTTGAATTAATAAGTAATTCTCTTTCTGTTTGTCACTGAAAAAAAATTTGTTAAAATACTGCAACATTTCTCAGAACTTTAGATAGACTCTCATTTCAAGATTTTTATTTCAAAACATATAAAAACTTCCAGAAATTACTGTGTTTCATCTAGATGAGCTACAGACAATGATAAGTGATCCTTTTTCAGCAAAGACTTTTGTAAATGTTTAAAATTGAGTAGCTCATTTTTGGCAAATGCTTATCTTTATAAAGAGCGGCCCCGTCCCTTTAAAAAACAAAAAAGAAAAAAAAAAAACAAAAAAAACAAAAAAGCCCCACAAAAACCTTATTTTTTCAACTATATATGCTATATACAGTAAACTGCTTCCACTGAAAGTTTACAATTTGATGAGGTATAACAAATGTATACTGATGGAGGCACCAGTATAATAATCACAGACCTCCATCGCCCCCAAATTTCCCTCACCACAGCCAATTCCTGCCTGCTCCATTCCCAAACAGCCATGAATCTCCTTTTTGCATTTTCTAAAGTTGCAAAATGGAATGCCATACAGTAAAGATATTTTTGTGGCTGGCTTTTATCACTCAGCATGGTGATTTTCAGATCTATGATGCTATTTATGCTATATGTAGATCACTTCCTTCACAGTTTATGACTGAGTGATAGGCCCCTAGATAGATATATCTTATCACCTTTGTTCACTTATTGATGACATTTGCATTGTTTTCAGTTTAGGGGTATTGTGAATAAATCATTAACATTTAAGTATAAGATTTTGTATAGCTATATATATTTCCATTTCTCTTGGATAAGCACCTATAGATGGATGGCTGAATCCTGCAGTAGGCATATATTTAACTTTTTAAATATATATTTTATTTATTATATTTATGTGTATGAGTGTATTGCCTGAATGTATATAAGTGCACCCGTGTCTGGCACTGCCCGCAGAGCTCAGAAGAGAGTGTCAGATTCCCTGGAACTGGAATTATAGATGGTTGTTAGCCACCATGTGGGTGCTGGGAATCAAACCTGGGTCCTCTATAAGAGCAGTCAGTGCCTTTAACCACTGAGCTATCTCTCCAGCCCCAGCACATATTTAACATTTAAAGAAACTATCCAACAGTTCCAAAGTATCTGTAACATTTTTGCAATCCCACCAACAGACTATGAAAGGCCCACTTCTAAGACATCACCAACACTTGGTCTTTTTAAGCTTTCATCGTTCTAAAGAGTTGTCATTTTTAATCTTGTTTTGTTTTGATTTGTTTAGAAGTTACAATCTGTCTGTCTTACTACTGAAAGCTACAATTTGTGATATTATTCACTGGAATGCATTGCTTCTCTTAAGCCACAGTCATATCAGAAGACACTGGGATACTAATAAAGGGAATTTCCTTGCCTTGTCCTCTATAGCTGTCCATCTTAAGAGTTTATTAATACAATCTAGCTAAAGTGAAGGCAATAATAGGTTGAGAGAATGTTTCTCAGATCACTGTGCATCTAAGTTAAAAGAAAATTTATCTTTAGTAATTTTAAGTTGGAGGAATGAAAATAGGCAATCACATAAGCTGGGTTTCATTTTAATGATTATAAATGTTATTTCATCCAAAGTACAACTTCCTAGTGGTTGTTAGGTGAACAGATACTGACTAGATATACTCCCTCTTCCTTAAAATAATTTTCAAGCACAGATTTACAGAATGGAGAAAAGCCTAATGGATTTTCTAAAATTCCTAAAATAAATACATACTGCTTTTATAGTCTGGAAAAGGCTTTATAAAGATATGAGAAAACAACAAAAGTTTTTATTGTTTTGGTTGGCATTATGTCAACTCAATTTGGTAAGAAGATTGGTTATCAGGTACATTACTGTCTCTCTTTTAATCTAGAGAATACTTTATAAGTTTCTGTAATGAAGCCCATAAGATAAGACCTTACATATTTTTTCTCTTTAAAAAATGTTTTAGGCCGGGCGTGGTGGCACACGCGTTTAGTCCCAGCACTCAGGAGGCAGAGGCATGCGGATCCCTGTGAGTTCAAGGCCAGCCTGGTCTACATAGTGAGTTCCAGGACAGCTGGGGCTACAAGGAGACCCTGTCTCAAAAAGACCAAAATGGGTTCAATCCCAAGAACAAAAAAAAAAAAAAAAAAAAAAATTTAAACATACTTTCTACTTGGAATAATTTTAGATTTATAAACCCAGATTCTCTTCATCTTAACAACTTCTGTGTACATAATACATTTGCCAAAATGAAGGTATCAACATGATAAATTACTATTAACTAAATTATAGCAAGTTTTAATCAAATTATATCAGTTATTCCACTAATGTCCTTTTTGTATTTATGAAGGGGCTTGGAACCAGGGCCTTCTGCAATACTTTACTACTTCTTACTTACTAGGCAAGGTCTCATGATGTAGTTTAGGCTAGCCATGCACTTGCTATATATACACTGAGCTGTCACTGAATGCTTGATCTTGCCTCTACCCCTGGAGCTGGAGATTTCGGGTATGCACCACCACAGTTGGCTCCATTAATGTCCTTTTTCTATCCCAGTACTCAACAAAACATACTATGTTTTTATTTAGAGAACTTTTTAAAGTATGACTGGCATTTTATAATTTATATTCATAAATAATTGAGAGGAATATTACCAACCAGTAGCTGCCTCCACCTTACCTATTTTTTCAGGGGGGGGGGATTCTTTTTGAGAAAGTCTCCTTGTAGCCCCAGCTGACTTGGAACTTACTATGTAGACCAGGCTGGCCTCAATCTCACCTACCTCTGCCTCCTGAGTTCTGGGACTAAAGGTCTAACTTTGTTGTGTGCATCATGTCTTGAGTTGTATGGTGTAGAATGGCTAAACTGAGCTAGTTAATATTGTCACGTGTTCTGATTTTTTAAGAACACTGAAAATTTCCTCTCAAATTTTTAAAAGTATTATTAATCTTGGTATATGTGAATGCCGGCATATGCATGCCATGGTGTGGGTGTGGAGGTCAGAGGACAACATCGGGTGTTGGTCCTCACCTTCCACCTCATTTGTGATAGGGTCTCTTGTTTTTTCCCCCTCTGTATATGCCAGGCTAGCTGGCCTGCGAACTTCCAGGAATTCTCCTGTCACTGCCTCCCACTTCACTCTAGGAGCCCTGGGATAACCGATGCATGCCACTGTACCTAAGCTTTACATGGATTCTTGGGATTTGAATTCTGATCCTTGTGTTTGAGCAGTAACTGTTTTATCTGCTGAGCCACCTCCCCAGCCCTCGGCAATTTAAAAGAATAAAAACACTATTAATCCTGGTCACCAGGCTGTATAACAGATCTCTTAAATGATTTCCTCCTGTCAAACTGAAATGCATTTTCTGACCAACATCTTGCCAAATTCTCTAGTCTTCTCAACCCTCAGAACCACAATTCTACTCTCTGCTTCTATGACTTCATCTTTTAAAGATTCTACATAAATGACATTTATCTCTTATTTGAAAAGGGGGAAAAAAAAGTAAATATGCGTTGTTTTTTCTAATCTTGTTTCACAGTGTTCATACCATGAAAAATAATCAAGGGGGACTTCATGGTGAAATGGCTGTGAAATAGTGATTCGAAAACAGTCTGTCTTGCCCGGTATTGTATAATTTAAAGCAAGGCTATCAGCTATCATTAAATACAGTAACAGAATTGAACACAGAAAGGGGTAATACCTTGAATGGTGCTTCAGCAAAAAATACTGATTCCTTTCCCGAAAGTGGTGTGGAAGTTATTGATCTTGGGGAAGACACATCACTCAACTAAAAAAAATAAATGACAAACACTAATAATGAATGTGTGTTTAGTCTGTTCTTCCCCAGTGCTAAAGAATCAATGGCTTAATCCCCACAGTTAAGTATCTTTGGCCTCCTTTTCTTCTGGTACATTCTCAAGGCATTTCAGCTATTCCATGTATTTTTTGAAAGTTTTTAGAGTATAACTAAGTAACTGTTGCTGTAACAATAATCAGCCTTTAAAATCTGTAAGTCTACTGCAGGGTGAGAACACTATTAATGAATATTCTAGGATATTTAAAAGTAATTATCAGATTAAGCTTTTTGAATATGGATTATCTTCTTTACATCCTATGATCTAAAAAATAAAAATAAAACCTAGCCTGTTTTAGTTTTCCTTTTCATATTTTCCTGGTCATTCTCCTCTGTAGTTGCCACTATAAGCTCACA
>NW_008329320.1:953922-955629 GCF_000622305.1 Nannospalax galili
ACAGGGGCATCTGTAAAGAGGTTTTTGTGGTATATAACAGAGAGGTGTGTGTGTGTGTGTGTGTGTGTGTGTGTGTGTGTGTGTGTAAGGGAGACAGCTGCCCTGTGGGTGTTGGGAATGGAACCCTGGTCCTCTGTAAGAACAGCAAGCACTCTTAAACACACACACACACACACACACACACACACACACACACATATATTAATTTTTATTTTATGTGTATATTTTGCCTGCTCCTAACTGCTGAGCCACTTTCCAGCCCTGAGAAATTAACTAATTATTTTTATTTTATGTGTATGAGTGTATTGCTTGTATGTATGTGAGTGCGCCCGTGTCATGCAGTGCTGCGGAGGTCAGAAGAGAGCTTCGGATTCCCCTAGAAATGGAGTCAAGGAAGGTTTGTAGCTGTCATGTAGGTGCTAGGAATTGAATCCGGGTTCTCTGCAAAAGCAGTCAATACTCTTAACCGCTGAGCCATCTCCAGTCCATTTTTAATATTACTCATAAATATCCTTAGAAAGGAAAATACACTGTAGTAACATGTTAAGAAACTAAATTCATTTTCATCTAACTTCCTCACTAGCTAGTGATTCCTCCTGCCCTTACTAGAGCTGTTAACTATGGAGAACTAAGAACAGACTGATTATCTTAAGGAATGAGTTACTGTCATAAGATATTTAGAAATTTTGAGGCTTTTGAAAAAGACACTATTTGGTTCTACTTTTGATACAGCTAAAAACCAACATTATTTCAGAGTAATAATCAAAATCTACTTAATACATTTTTGTAATTTACTCTGTGTGTGTGTACGTGTGCGTGTGTGTGTGTGTGTATTCTTGGGGGTTCAAATCAGGGCCTCACATATGCTATGCAAGTGTTCTTCTAGCCCCATCATTTGTAATTTAAAACCACTAAGGAAAATTTAGAATGTACACTTAAGGGTCAGTTCTAAAACATTTCTTTCTGACCTAAAAATAAAATGATGGCTTTTTGTTTTATGCTGATATACTGTTGGTTTGCTTTTGTTTTTACCTGGGTAGGACTGATAGGAGGTGGTGGAGCTTTGCGTTTTTTTGGAGTTCCACTTCTTTGTGAGCTTATTTTAGAGACTTGATCATGCTGAAAGTTATCACAGTCCAAAGAATGGAGGTGCGTTAGTTAGGTTAGTAAAGTCCAAGCAAGTGGCTTTATCTAACAAATGAGAACAGCCTCAATTGTTCATGCATTTCTCACTTCAACAAGATCTGAAATCTGTTACCAACATAAAAATAAGTAATATTCATGCTCTAAGTTTTCTTCTAGCAACTCAGCTTTCAAAGCACAAAGATTTAAAAAGCCAAAACCAGATTAAGTAGACAGGTAGAACTGGGAAAGTAAAGGCTGAAGAGTTGTCATAATTAGAATGCAGAATGCATTCATAGCTTTCCCTCTTAATGAAGAATATGGAGATTTGCTACACCTCTGCATTCACTTCCATTCATAACCCCCTTATTTATTTTATTATTATTTAAGAACTTTATTAACAGGTGCTTGCAGTTTGTTGACTTTTTTTGAAAAAAAATCAAGTTGTAAACTTTTATTACAAATTAAAAATGAAGTTCTTAAAAATCTCAACTTGATATGAAACAATTTAAAAGCCTTTAAAGGTGTATTGAGAAAAACCAGGCTTTTTTTTTTTTAAAAAAAAAAAAAAAACGGGTTTGTTAT
>NW_008329320.1:955640-999158 GCF_000622305.1 Nannospalax galili
TCATTATCAAAAAGAGACATCTTTAGGTAAAAAAATAAAAACCCCATGCTGCATAGACAATGCAGATAGTTCTGGTATTTCTGGTCAATGGGCAAAAAGCAAGCACTTAAGGTCTTCAGCTCCAACCTTTTGTTCATTTCTTATTGCTGGGAATTTCATATCCATTTTTTCTTGTTGGATGACTAAACCAGATGACGGTAAAAATGGTAAGCTGGCATTTACTCAGCCCTGCCCTGCTCAGCCTTGGGAATGGACAAATTCTCAGGTGGTGGATCAGCTGCTTTTGTCTCTTTGCCATCTTGTGGTTTAGAGTTCTCTGGGCATTTGCGTGGGTAGTTGAAGTTGCAGCGATACCGACGTTGAGGTGGCTGCTGACCCTGGGTCTCATCTCCTTGATTTTCCTCGTCCTCTTCATTGCCATCCTCTCTAGGCTGTCTTTGGGGAGGAGGGCCCCCACGGAATCGTGGTCTATAACCCTGATACATTCTGTCTCACTGGTCTCCCATGCTCTCCTGCACCCTGGTTGTCAGCACCCTCCATCACTTCTCCCTGAACAGGAGGGTTGGAATACTGTGGTTGAAGCCCACAGGGTCTCCGCATGTAGTAAGGTGAGAACCTCGGCCTGTAGAGCCTTCGCTATTGGGCTTGGCCTTCAGGAGCACTCTCCGATCCCTCATTCTTTTCCACACTCTCACTATTCTGGTAATTCTGCTGGTAATTGTGTGGAGGACCCCCTACGACGTGGATAGCGTCTATAATGGTTACAGTCTGCTGGGTATTTACAGCCTTGAACTGGAACTCCACCAGGACCTGTAACATTTGCTGCCTCTGCATCCTTTTCTCCTTCAACATCAAACTCCATCTCCTACACTGTGAAGGTACTTCCTGGGGTTATTCTTCTTTATGGAAGTCTGGTGTACAAATACATCTTCCTTGGTGTCATTCCGGTTGATGAAACCATATCCGTTCCTTACACTGAACCATTTGACTGTTCCCAAAACCTTCGTTGTGATGACTTTTTTGTCCCCGCCGGCAGGCGCCCTGGCCGTCACTGCCCGCTGGCCGTGCAGCTACCCGTAGTGCCGGGCTTGGTGTAGGCAGCACTGAGGGCGGGGGTGGAGGTGGCTGGCAGCTGCTGGGTCTCAGCCTTCCTGTTCATGGCTGCGGTGATGGTGACTGGAGCCAGCTGGGGCAGCTGCGGCTCATCCCGGGGTGTGATGGTAACTAGGGCGGTGGTGGTGGGGCTGCTCAGGGCTCTCTGGGGTCCGCTCTCGGCTCCCGCTACCGATCGAACTCAACCCCCTTATTTTTAAGGAATGTAAATGAGGGAAAGACAGCCTCATCTCTAAAGGTTACTTAAATAAGCAATATAGTTAGCACACAGTCAATTCAGTATTAAGTATCTGCTTTTTATGATTGCTTTAAGAACCCTGATATATGAATAGATAGATCAGCCAAACATAACCAGAGGGCCGACATGCTCTTAGAAAAAAAAAAGCCAAACAAGGTCAACTTCTACTCTGTATAACACTGATGACAAATTAGAAAACAGCAACTAAAATAAAAAAGGCTAAATCTCTTCTTTTTGGAAAATATCTTAATTTCATGGCTATATGTCTGTTGCCCATGGGATAGTGCAATATGTAAAGTATTTTTATTTAGTCTCAGAATTTAAACCACAGTGAACATTTTCATACCAGAAGTAATTAGTGCATTTTGGAATAAGATTGAGAAATTTCCTTGTAGCTTTTGAAAAAGACACTGTAAAATTCTACTTTTGATAGAGATAAAAACCAGTATTATTATATAAATATAGGTAGCACATGTAAAGTATGTTTCTGAAATAGGATAATAATATCATTAAGAAAGCAACTTGTAGCAGTGGATCATTTATTCTGTTATTTCTGTCCTTAAGTATTACCAACCCAGTCTCTATCACTGTTCTAGTAAAACAGAATTTAATCTCAACGTTTTCATATTCTCACAAGCAAAGGAAAAAACTATACCACCACCACCCCTACAAGATAAATACCTTCTTTGGTTTTTTGGAGGTCTTTAAATCTAAAAAGGGAAAAGTGAAAAAGGGCTGTAAGAATCACAGTGACTCATACGTTTTATATACTTTTGGTGAATACACACATATACACCCCCCACACTATACACAACATTTAACACTTCATTTGTCTTTCAACCATATGTTTAAAGGAATAATAAAACGTATCATATCGCACAAATTCCTTTATCCTTTGGGGAAAACTGAGTGGATAAATTTAAAACAACATTGGCTATTTTCTTTCACATACCAGTATCCTGAGAGATTTTTGATAATAGAAGGCGTTGAATTCCTGCATTTTCTGAGAGTTTGGAATAATGTAAGGCATTGTGTCCAAGAGAATCTATGAGATTTAGGTCTGCACCCTTCTTAATTAAGGCTTCCACAATGTTAGAGCTGCCAGTTTCACAAGCCAGCATGAGAGGGGTTCTAAGGAAAAGGGAGACATGAATTTAGTGCTAAGCAAAGGTGAAATGCTTTCCTGGGAAATCATTGGTCTTGAAAACACGGAGATTAAGTGAAGTTAAACCTTTGCTACACAGACTTCTATGGAATTCAAGTAGAGACTACTATGAAGATGAAATCAGGTACTTTTTTTAAAACTTTGGATTAAAACAAAATATTAAACTGTATCTAGCCAAATAACATAGTCATCCACAATATTTGATATGAAATGATGGCATTTCATATGACTGGCACATAAACTGGGCTTATATCATCTAGTATTTTAAAGAAGCTATTATTAAAACTTTAAAAAATGCATACAATATATTTGCTTTGTTTCATCTAGGATGAAAAGTCATAAGATTGCTTACTCACTTCAATATTTAATAGTCTTATCACAGACTCAAGTCAGCAATGATGCCCAGATAGGTCTGGGGAAAATTATTTTTAAGTCAATCAGATTCTCAATTATCAAGAGGGTAGAAAGTTAAAAAGGAAACTACTTTACAGCATTAAAAAATCAGAACGTGGGTATCCCTGAAGCCATGACCTCGGTCTCATCATATGGTACCTTCCACTTTTGTCCCTGGAGTTGACATCTGCTCCATGATCCAGAAGAAAGTGACAGACCTCACTGTGGCCATTTAGTACTGCAAGAAGCAGTGGTATATTCCCATCCTAGGAGAGAAACTTGATTCAGATCTTAACTCCAAAACCACATACCAGGACTGCAGAGCCCTGGTCCTTTCCACATTTCTCTCCCAACTCATACAGCTAGTCTAATATTTCATCTGTCATGGTAGTCTATTGCCCCCTTAGGGCCGGCCACCTTAGGGTCATCTTAGCATAAATCTTGTGCAATTTCACTGACTTTAGCTTTTCCCTAGAAGCTCCAGCAGCTTGGTTCCATTAGCTATCACTGGGTCTGTGTGATAATGTGAGAGAGAAGAGAACGCCAACTGTGTTAGAATAAAAGCATGTGGGGGCTGGAGAGATGGCTCTGTAGTTAAGAGCATATACTGCTCTTGTAGAGGATATCAGTTCAATTTCTAGCACCTTGTGTCTGGTGGCCCACAGTTGCCTTTAACTCCAGCTCCAGGGGATTTGATGCCCTCTTCTGACCTCTGTGGGTGGCTGCACTCATGTGTACCTACCTACCCACAGAGACACATATACACACAATTTTTTAAATTAAAATCTTAAAAAAGATGAAAGCAAGAATATCATGTGTACTGAGGGGTCATGTGAAGAAATAAAGGCCTTGTCATCGCAGCATTAAGAGACTTATGCTCTAAGGTAGCTTCTTCTTCCTGAACTAATATTTCCTGCCATTCTTCTTTTCCGAGAGAAAAAATCTTTACGTAATCTTACTGGTTATCAAAATATAATAAATTAAGAGACCATTTGTCTACTAACATAAAACAAGATAAGAGGGGCTGATATTACAAAAATCTGGCAATTCCTTTGGGAAAAAAAGAAAGCCAGACCCTCAGCTCATATAAAAATTGGAGGGTTCTAATCTAAACATGATTAAGGCCAAGTATTTTTGTTCTGTGTGTGGGTTTAACATATTCTACTAGTCAATCAACAGTAATTTTTAAGTAAGAAGTACTGGCATAGGCAAAGAAAAAAAAGCTATTTAAAAATGGGAATTTAGGCTGGGCCTGGTGGCACACACCTTTAATCCCAGCACTTGGGAGCAGACTTAGGTGTATCTTTGTGAGACTGAGGCCAGCCTGGTCTACATAGCAAGTTTCCAGCCAGCTGGGGCTATAGGGAAACCGCGTCTAAAAAAAATAAGGAGTTTAGCGTCAGTGAGACGTCTCAGCAGGAAGGGTTCTTGTCAAGTGTGACGAACTAAGTTCAATCTCTAGAACACACATGATGGAAAGAGAACTGACTCCTGCAAGATGTCCTCTAACCTTCACATGCATGCCTTGGCATGACCTCCCTATAAATAATAAATGTAAAAAAAAAATTTAAGTGTAAAATTTAAAAAATAAAATTACTACTTAAGGATTAAGTTTTATAGTATAATTTCAAACAGACTGAGGTATTATCTCTGTATAGGTATAATACTTTATGGTTCTAAAATAAAAGTGGAAACTATACCCAAAATGATATAGGAAACTGTTAAGATTCAGGATTATTTGTATGTGTGTGTGTGTGTGTGTGTGTGTGTGTGTGTGTGTGTGTGTGTGTGTGTGTGTGTGTGTGTATCTAGAGTGAAATATCTTGGGGATAAGACCTATGGTCTTGATCTCACAGAGATCCTCCTGCCTCTGCCTCTCCAGTGCTGGCACTAAAGGCATTTGCCACCATACCTGGCTTAATTTATACATTTTACATGATGTTCATGAAATAAAGTTCCACTGTGTGAAATTTTCCACATATGGCATCATGCTCATGTTCAAAAAGTTTAATATTGGAGTGCTTTTTAAAATTTTTATTTATTTTTACTTTATGTGTATGAGTGTTTTGCCTACATATAATTTAGTGCACACACATGTGCAACTCCTGAGGATGCCAAAAGGTGTCAGATTCCCTGGAACAGAAGTTACAGATGGTTGCCAGCTGCCAGTTGGGTGCTGGGATCTGCAAAAGCAGTCAGTGCTCTTACTGATGAACCATCTCTTCAGCCTTGTGGAGTATTTTGAACTTGGGATTATGGGAATAGGGATGGTAAGCCTATGCTAAGGTTCAGAAAGCATGAGTTTATTTGCAGTTACTTTATATTCTCTCCATCAGGTGCAAGTGTATATATGTCAATTCTCACACTGTTCATGACACAGAACCCTACAACCATGCCATAGGCATATAAATTTCTCGTAATAGGTTAAAATAGGTGAGAAATTCTAACTAGGACTTATCCAAGATGTATAGAAAGAAAATAGAATTCCTGGTTAGTTATTTCTGTTGGTATATACTGATTGTCAACTTGATAGGATATAGAAAATCACTTTGAAGACAAATCTTTGGGCATTTCTAAATTTGGCTAATGGACATGGGAAGACCCGCCACAACAGCCAGATCTGAATAAAAAAGAAAAAGCAAGCTGAAAACCAGCATTCCTCTCTCTCTGCTTCTTGACTGTGAATGCAAAGTAACTAGCTTTATCAGGCTCCTGCTGCCGCGACTACATTCTTCCTTTCTTAAGTCGCTTTTGTCAGGTATTTTGTCATAGCAACCACACAAGTAACACACACTATTTTTTTACTTTCATGAATGAGAGGTAAACTTTACTCATATTTAGGTTGATAGCAGAATACATGTACATACTTATAAAAAATGTACACATGGTGACAGCATGCACAAGACCCATGCAAACTCAATCAGATGAGAGCCCAGCCTAGAACTGTGGAAATGGGCAGTAGGCCCCAACCTTAGCTAAGGAGTTATTGGCAACTGATTACTGCTGGGTAAGAGAAAGTTGATCTTTAAAGTAAAGAAGAAGGCTGACTTAGACTCAAGGTGGATGAACTTGCACCAAGGGACATCTAGGTACAAAAGTGCAACCCGATAAGCCTTAACACATATAACAGACCTGAACATATATTCAAAATGCATGGAGTCCGGTGGGGGGGCTATGGGAGGGTGAGACTGGGGTCGGGGGTCTAAGTATGATTAAGATGTAGTGTATGAAATGTATGAAAACTCAATAAAAAATATACATTAAAAAAAGAAAATACACACATGTAATAAGTATATCCTACAACATATTAATAGTTTAGGGGTCTATAAGGATTAAATACAAAACCATTTTGCAAAGGATCTGGTTGAAAAGCAACAGAATTGTGACAAGTACTGAGGTCTCTAAAATCAGAGGTATTCCACAGTGCTCTAGAAACCTGCGTCCGTTAACGCCCATCTGGTACATACCAAGTCCTTAAGGTTTACTGGGCTCTTGTTCTCGCAGAGCATGTGGACAGCTTGAAGGCAGCCCTGGGCCGCTAAGAGAGAAAAACAAATACCACAGCAAGTCACAACCAACCAAGTCATCAAACACTATAGGAAAGTTCACTTTTCACCCTGTCAACAACACATTCAGGGGAGTGGCAAGGGAGGTTACATAATCAGCATTTGGAAACACTGCTTCGTCTGAGAGTAGCCAGTGCTACAGGGAAGGACTCCCAGTGGCCTTTCGCTAAGCATTTCGTTTAGCCTCTCACAGCACTTGGCTTTTCTACAACTAGAAACTAGAAATAAAATAGATTTTATATACAATCACTCCAGTGAGTTTAGTATCAACATTTGTCACTTGAAGCTATGGCAGATAGTAAAGCCAAAGGTTGTTAGCAAATACAATTGGTTGATGTTCATTGTGATCCCCAATTTAAAAATATCTGTATCTTGGGGCTGGAGAGATGGCTCAGGGGTTAAGAACACTGACTGTTCTTGCAGAAGACCCAGGTTCGAATCCTAGCACCCACATGGCAGCTGACGACTGTCCTTAACTCCAGTTCCAGGGGATCTGATGTCCACTTCTGGCCTCCACAGGCACTGCATGGCACGGGTGCATTTACACACATGCAGGCAATACACTCATACACACAAAATAAATAAAAATAATAAAATATTTTCTTAAAATACATAGCATCATTTATATATTTATGACATTAAAGTCGAAATGTTTATTGAACACACACACACACCCATAGGTATTTAGTGCTGAGGATTAAAACCAGAACCTTCTGCATGCTAAGCACATCTTTTATCACTGAGTTACACTCTCAGGCCTAGTTTAAATATATTAACCATGAGAGCTGGTTGCATGGCAGGAAACGAATGAATTATAAACGTACTTCGAGATAAAACTCTGCATGATTTACAAAATGAGTAAAATGGGAATGTCTGAGAATGACGGAAATCAACTCCAAGAACAGCACAGTAACGTAAATCACTTAATAAAGAAAATGAAAAGTGAATGGTTCTTAGAGCAGGGCAGGACAAATAAGAGAACGAAAGTTACCGGCGTAGTGCAAAGCTGTTTTCCCAGTGCTGTCGGTGCTCTCAGCCGGGCATTTGGCCTGTAGGACAAAAGTAAATACTTAACACTAAAATAACTGCACAAACTCTACTCAGTTCACATAAAGAACGGCAGACACATAGTCCCACCTGCTGAGCTCCATGGGCCTGTAACAGTCCATGAGGAAGTAGACATGTCCAATCATGACACAGGCAACTGTCACCCCTGTGCTGCTCTGGCTGCGTCCTCCTCCATCACATCATCTCTTTACCACTCAGTCACCCCCACCAGCTAACATACTCTAAGATCTCTCATTTGGGTCCCCCATTGCCCCCTTTTCCTGCTCTCGTTCTCTATCCCTCTTCCTAACACCAGCTTCCCCTCAGTCACCTACAGACTCTGTTTCCTTGTCTCCTGTTCACTCCTGAATCCACTCTGGTCAGGTTATCTGCCCTCAGGATTCCACAGGGATGACCCAAGCCAAGGCCACAAGCAGTCTTCCAGTTTCTAATGACAGTGAACATTTGTACCCACCTCCCCCACCGACCAAGTTTTTATCAGTACTCCACTTCCTCTCCTTCGACAACCTGAGACTCTGCCTGGTTCCCCCCCTTGTCATTCCCGACTGCCCTGGTCATTCATTTTTCTCTAACAAAGCATAAAAACTCAGGTTTGCCACTGCTCTTCCCTGAAGCTCTCTTCCTTGGTAATCTCATCCACACCTACGCCTTTATACCATACAAAAATTTCACTGTTAATGACTCCCAAATGTTGATATAACAGTAGTGGGCATTATGTAAGTGCTATATACCAGGATCTGGACACAGAATTGCTGTAAGGCTGCTAACAACCCAAGTTTAGACACTATTCCCATGCCCATTTTCAGATGGGAAAATGGAGTTACAAATAAGTTAATAATTTGCCCAAGTTATGGTAATGGTGAAGCCGGGATCCGAACCTGTTGGAGTGTGCATCCTTACATATACATAACAGGTACCACCTGCGAGCACCAAGCTCGAGAACACACTGTGCCTACGTGACATCTCTGCTCTGACATTTTATAAGTACCAGCTTTTGATCCTTTATACAAATCCTATCTCTCAGCTACCCTCTTCTCTTTCTCATTACCTTCTCCTCAGTCCAAACTGGCATCTTTTTACATCAGCAGCTAATACAGTCTTCAGTGTGTCTCTCCAGGCCCGTTTTTCCCCACCTTAACAAGTTCTCTGCAGAGTAGAATGATCTTTTAAAGCTGTGTCTGTCATTGTCTACTTAAAAGCCTTTTGCATTTTCGCACTGAACCTAGGAATACTTACAGCCTGCCTGCCACAACGTTGTACAAGGTCTTTTATTTGGGGACATATTTTCTTACTATCTTTGTCCCTGAGTCACTCACTGGCTTTCTTACTACCCTCACTGGCACATTGCCTGCCTCAGATCCTTTGACTTGCTGTTCTGTTTGGAATATGTTCTTCTGGTACTTTGCATGTCAGGAGCCTCAACTTTATTTTCTTTTTTTCATTTTTTAAAATTTTATTTAATAATCACATAATTAGTAGAAGTGTTTCATTACAACAGCATTGACATAGTCAATAACAGTTTCCAGAGAAAAGATGCATCTCTTTCAAAATTGGCTGTGATTTTTAGGTTCACGGTGTTGAATTAATAGTTATATATGATTGTACTCAGTGTAAACCCCATGAGACATAAAATTGGATGAGGTTTTAATGACCTCCACTTTATTTTAGAATGCACTGTTTCATACAGAAAAACTCATTTTTAATGCAAATAACACCTAGATGTTTGCACATACGTCTCTAATTGCTGTATACCTGATTATTACTAGTCACTGTTGGTTACTTTCTAAGATCCTTGGCACCTGAGCATGGATATAAATTCATTAGGTACATTTCAATGGTTACTAATTAACATGAAGCAAATTTTTATGCTTCTTCCTCAATATTTTAAAATTTAATAACCACATAATTAGAAGAAGCATTTCATTACAGCTTTAACATATTCAATAACAATTTCCAGAGCAAGGATATCTCTCTTTCAAAGGTGGCTGTAAATTTTTAGGTTCACAGTTGAATTAATACAGTTATACAATATTGAACCCAGTAAAACCCTGTAAGACATAAAATTAAATGAGTTTTTAACCTTTAAAAAAGAGCTCCATTTCATTTTAAAATATGCTGTTTCTTACAGACTCATTTTTATTGCTACTAACACTTAGATGTTTGCACATGTGTCTCTAATCTCTATGTATCTGATTATTACTAGTCACAGTCTGTTACACTTGGGAGCTTCAACTTTAACAGCCCCTTATCCATGACGCCTGCCCTAGAAATCACCATTTCACAGTACTGTTTCCTTCAGAGTGGCACACACTTTGTAATGTATATTCCTGTCCTTGTTAACCACACTGTGAACTCCACTAGAATGAAAACTGCCCAGTTTGCTGGTATATACTTAGCACTATGCATGATGTCCAGGAATCATTTGGTATAAGGAAGGGGAGGAGGACCTGCACAGGGGAGGAAGAAAATTCATTTGAAATTTGCATAATCACACCAAGTTCTGTTTGTGCTTGCTGCTTTGAAAAGATAGAAGTTGAACATGGTAGCCACTGGAGAGCAGAAATATCTCTAGCAAACAGACAGAGCAAAGGCTTAGAAAGTCCAGGGAGACCCTAAATGCAGAGGCCAGGGAGCAGGAGACAAAGGGTCTCACTGCAGACAGCCTGTGTTACAAGGATAAGAGGAGAACAACTGACCAGAGAGGTCTGGGACCCAATGTAAGCAGCCCAACAGGGAGGCTATGGAAGGAGGAGTCTCTAACAGTGAGCTAGAAGGAACAGTGGTCAGATAGTGTACAAGTCGGGGGAGGTAAGAACAGGCTACCTTAAAGTGAAACGCTGTGTTAAGAATAGAGATCAAGTTACTACTTACCAAGCTTTGGCCTAATTTTAGAACAGCACAAGGAACTGTTTAAAGGCTTCAAAGGTTTCAGAGAAAAACCAATGCATTTGCATAACTAGATATAAAATTACATTAGCGGCTAGAATATCTGGTCCTAGCCCACAAGGACTTTTAGCTTGTCAGGTTAAATCTTCCTTAAAATCAGAGCCAGATGCAAGGTCTGAATGGGAATGGGGATATAAAATGCATTAGAAAAAAAAAATGAGGTAGGGCCCAGGGTGTAAATGTAGGGCACTTGGGCATGTGAATGATTTTTTTTTTTCATTTATTCTGAGGAAGGGATAATTAATGATTTGTCAAGTTATGGTAATAGTGAAGCCAGGATTTGAACCTGTAGCCTGCATTCTAGGGAAGACAAGAAAGACTCTGTGTTAACTGTCTTCAAGAGCAAGTCTCTCTCCTTAAGGCAATGTCACAAAGCACTGATCTATTTTCCTTGACTCTTGCTTCAAAGACCTGGTAAGGTTAAACATTCCTAAAATGGGCAGTGGTAGGCATCATGCAATGTAAGACAAGGAGCTGTGTGATCAATGGAGCAAGTTAAAGAATGTGACCACATTTTTGCATTAGAATTTCAAAGCCAAATTAAAGCAAGATGCTGGGTCTCAAACAGTGCTTGTGAAGGCCAGGACAACAGCTTGACAGAACAGACAGTACTCCAAACACTTATTTTATTGCTTTGTGCTGTTCCTGAAAACAGCCAGCTTGCATTTTGACTGGCAACAGCTGGACATAACTGTATAGGCTGAATTGGAGGTTTATGAAATATGCATCTTTACAGATTTATGGAAGTCATCACCTTAAGGATCATTATAAACGTCTTGGCAAAGTTAGCAAACCAGGGAGTTGGCTTAAAATTATAAAGAAGAATAAAACCAAGCACTTAAACAAGAACCAAGAACTAAAAGCTCATCAAGTTACATACCAAGAAATAATGGTTGAAACTTTGCTTATTCAGAAGAGCTGCATCCTACGAGCAGTTTATAGAGAGAATACTGAGACACTGGAGACTAGTATGACAAGGGTTTCCAACAGTTTGGGAAATGTTCTTTAGAAAAATGGATTATATATAGGAAACAAGTCCTCCAGAAAAGGAAGAACTGAATAAAGGGAGAATAAGGCTGCTCCTTGGAAGCTACTCCAAATTCCCACCCACTTTTCTTCTAGTGAAATTGCTATAGACACAAACTTGCCATGGCTATCCTTTCCATAAGGCTGCTTAAAGAGACATGGGCTGCACGGCAGTGTTAAAAGAGGTATGCATACAGGGGAGGAATTTATTTTTCGCAGACATGATTACCTCTAAATTTAAAAAGTGGCACATATGTAATTTTCAGTTACTGCTGCTTACCTGAAGGAGCTTTTTCATGCACTCAGGGTGGCTGTTCTTGGCTGCAATATGTAAAGCGTTGTGTCCTAAATGGATTAAAAGGCAAATGTTGAGGGAAAGGGCCACACTTAAAAAAAAAAATAGGCTTTCGGCTGGGCGTGGTGGCTCACAGAGGCAGGCGGATCTCTGTGAGTTCAAGGCCAGCCTGGTCTACATAGTGAGTTCCAGGACAACTGGGGCTACAGGGAGACCCTGTCTCAAAAAACAAAACAAAAAAGACCGAAAAAAAAAAAAAAAAAGGCTTCCTTATGGCATTTTCATACATACCTAGTTTTGGCAGACCACCCCCAAAACCTCATTTCTCTGCACTTCTTTTTTGCATATAACTCACCCCCAGTACTCCCCTTTCTCCATTAATGTCACATGTGCTCTATTTCCCTCCCCATGCCCCTTCTTAAAGCTTCTCCCCCACCCCATTTCTCATGATCCTCTTTCTAGTTTCATGACCTAGACCCACACTGATGCGTACATAAACACACACAAAACAATTAGAAGCTAGGATTGACAGATGAGAGAGCATATATTATTTGTCTTTCTGAGCCTGGGTTACCTTAGTACAGTACTTTCCAGTTCCAACCATTTTCCAGCAAATTTCAAAATCTTGTTTTTTTTTTTTACCACTAAATAAAATTTCACTGTGTATATGTACCACGTTTTCATTATCCATTCACCTGTTGATGGACATTTAGGCTGATCCTATTTCCTTGCTATTATGAGTAGAGTAAGTAATAGATAGGGATGTCTGGTAAGTCCTTTGGCTGTATGCACTGGAGTGGTATGGCTGGGTCATACCACTGGGTCATGCTGTTGTTTAGTTTGTTTGAGAAATATCCACACTGATTTCCATTGTTAGTGGCCCTGGTTACACTCTTACTGGTAGCATTTGTAGTCATTTGTAATTCAAAGTAAATCAGAGACCTTAATTTAAAACATGAATTGCTGAAACTTTTAGAGGAAAGCATAGGGAAAACACCTCAAGATGTAAACACAATCAAGAACTTTCTCAACAAAACACCACACTTTTACATCTTTTCTAGTTTCTATGACAAAGACAACTATGAGGAATAAACAGTTCTCCAACCAACACAGGATTGTTCTCCTAGAGCGTGAGGCTTCACTTTCTTCACTGTGACCCATGTGGGAAGAACAGAGAGCATCTCAGCCACCATGTCACATTCAGAAGCTCCAACTCTATTCCTGCAGGTGCAGCTACACTTTGGGCAGTTCTGTGCTGGACTGAGGACACCAGGCTTCCAAGTGCTGCTTTCAGTTGACATGTGTATGCAAAATGCTCCATGATAGCAACAGTCATACCAAGATAGGCCACCAGAGGCCTAGAAACCCAGAAAAGACATCATACAAGCCAGTAGAGCATATTAGAAGCCCACATATTTACTACACCCTTATGTCTGACCTCATATTTCCCTCTCCTCAAAGGTTACTCAGCCCTATATGAGTTTTCAGATTTTTCCAAGTTCTTATTTAGAAGAAGCGGGCGACAAAACAATACATATCAAGTGGCATTCCTTTAAGTTCCCTTCATGACTCCAGTATAAGATCCGGTACGTCTGTAGTCAGGAAATCCCAAGGCTCTGTCCAATTGCCCACTGCCAAATAAGCCCAGAGAACTTCCATGAAGAGGTTTAAGGGCAGCTTACAAGGCAGAAGAGGCTCACGCTTGGACTTCTACCACTGTTGTGTTTAGCATAGATTCTTTTCCCCTAGAATAGCCACACATTTGCTCTCTTACCTTTAGATTCAACTTAAAGACTGCCTTTACTGGCTAGACATATGGCTCAGTTAGCAGACTGCTTCACCAGTATGCATGATCCCTAGCACTACATAAATGGGGCATGGTGGTACACTAATTCCACCACATGGATCAGAAGTTCAAGGTCATTCTTGGCTACACAGTTCAAAGCCTTGTTGGGACACATAAGACCTTCTCTCTCTCAAAAAAAGAGGCTTTTTCTGTCCTAACCATTAAAAATTTCATTTCCTCCTTAACCTCCATTTTTGTATGAAAAAGTAAATTTTTATTTGTCAAAGTCATAGAAGATAAACTAATGTTTATATGAAATATATACTATACATTGACTTCATGACATGTTTTATACATTGATATGTATATGCACCTATATGCATACATACATATATATTATATAGGTAGATTATAGATAGATGGACATTGGTCATCAATCATCAACAATCCCCAAAGCTGAAGAAGTGCTTTACTTTGACACCTTTTATCCTCGTTCCCTGCTTAATTTCTCTATTCTTTATAAACACTTAGCATCCTGCAGTACACTTTCCTTAGTTCTACAGACAGGAGACAGATATGTGTGCCCCTCACAAGCACACGCACACTTGTGTAGTTAGTTAACTGTTCCCCTGTCCCTAGATTTCTGTCCCACCCACTACTGAATCCCTAGATCCTACAACACGGCTGGTCACAGCTGGTTCTCAATACACTATGATCAATTTAAATTAAAGGGTATGCACATTTCAAATGTCTGTAGTAAGAAGCTTGCTGCAACTGATAGCCAACTCAATACACGGAGTCTTAAATCTTGTATTTCTCAAACAGTTTGACCAACATATCCCCCAAGGTAATACTTGTAAGAGACCATTACTTTAGGCCAGACTTCAAGCCCAGTTTTGACCTCAATACTGTCCACTATTGATATTTTACACTGGATAATTGCTAATGGTGGCCATCCATAACTGTGGATGTTAATGTGTCTTCCTGGCCTCTACCCATGAGATGTCCAGTTGAGAGAAAACTGATTTATGACATTGCTAAATGTCTGCTGAGTGCAAAAATCGCCTGTAGTTGAGACCTATCAGTTTAGAAAAGAAATTTATTTTATATGGTGGCTCACTTCCAAAACACTGTCCTCCATTTTGGTTAGTTTTCACTCAGCATTAACTAGAATTTATTAAAGACATGGCTAGGAAACATGTATTTAGAGATTAGAGAGGATCACAGGGAACTGTACAAAAGAGTGTGTGTGGTCAAAAGAACAGATCCCATGGCTAGAGAGATGGCTGAGCAGTTAAGAGAACTTGCTGCTCTTCCAGAGGACCTGAGTTTGGTTCCCAGCACCCACATCAAGGGGTTCATAACCTAGCCTGTAACTCCAGCTCTTGGGGATCTGACAAGTTCTTTTGGCCTTCATGCATACACATGGTATACCACATAGATACACACACATATACACACAAATAAAATAAATTAGTTAAAAGAACAGATCCCTTCCATTCACAAGAGATATCCTGAGATATTAAGGCATGTTTGAAGGGTGCTTGCTTAGCTGAGGTGCAATACTGAGGCAGGAATCCCTCAACCCTCCCCTGAAAGGATGAGGATGAGGAAAATTAAGAAGAGATGAGAGGAGAGATGCTTGGAAATAGGAAAACAAATTTCTCTTTCCCCCCCTTCCTTCTTTTTTTTGTAAAAGATGCCCCTCTGTTTTCAGGATTAAATAAATTATGAGAGTGTGAGTCTAGATGTATTATGCATTAGCTAAGCTTGGTAGCTAGCTTGTCCTTCCCAGTCATCATTTATACCACTGTTTCTAAGGACAAGCAAATTCTAAATATTAAACAAATGCCTTATGAGTGAACTTCTGGAACACATCCTGATTGTAAATTGGAGACTGTTTATACTGTGCGTGCAATGCCTTAACTGTTGTCTATGCTGTGAATAAAAGCTGTTCCACCCAAACAGCATTCATTTGACAAAGGCACAGTGTTCAAAGACAATGTGGCAGGGACATTTAAGCAACACGCCATAACTAAATAACGGGCTTTCATTTCACTTCCAGAGTTCTAGTCATTCCTGGAAGCAAGTGATTGATGTCTAGGGAAGCAAATGCTCTTCTGTTCCCCAGTGACTGGGTCCTAAACAGCAGGATGATAGTATTTCCCAATCAGTCTCAAAACCACAATCACAAACCATACCCTGGACACTACTGCAGTAAATGAGATGTCTCTCATTGCTAACATTGAAACAAAATTTTCTTTCCAAATGTAAATTCTCCTGGATGCAATCTATCATATTAGTGACAGAATTTCACTAGAAGAAGACAACACATACATCTGACTCCTAAAAAGCTGTGGATCTGTCTGAAATATCAGACAGTGACTTCGCTACAAATAATGACAATAATAATTTAAGTTCATTCTGGGTGAACTTGGCCTATAAATAAAAAGACCAGCACTAATTAGAAATCTAAGCAACTCTAAGCATCTTCTGATCATTTTTTCAAAGCTCAATACTTCTGGAGAAAAATAGGAAGAACTAACTAGCACAGCAGAGGAAAGCCTGACAGGACTAAGATCACACTTCTCAAGAGCATGTGTCATTTTTCAACATCTGGAAATAAGATAATTATATAATGATCATGTTGGAGGGATAGAGGGGCATGTGGGGAAAGGAAGTGGAGGGATATGATCATATTTCATAATATACATATATGAAGTTCTCAATAAAAAGAAAAAGAAATGCTCTGGATGGCACAGGGATAAGGAAAAGAGGCTGGGGCCCCATTGTACGGAGTAGAGCCGCCTCACCAACATGGCACTGTCAACTGAGAATGATGAAATTCTGATGTTTTAGTCGGTCTTGTTTTGAATTCGCCATATAGTCTCAAATGCATATGCATGTTAATATGAATAAATGAAAGCCTGGGACTGTTGAGATATGAACACTGCCCATCTCACTTAAGCCTGCAAAGCCATCTAAAGAATATGGATAGTACTCAGCTCATAAAATTCACTGTAAGGCACCTATAAAAATTTTCAGAATTCCAAGCATTTTATATGGAAGGATAACTAAAAAGATAGATATTAAAAATCCTTTTGCTTCTAAATACCAACTCTATTCAATAGTTTATAAAAGGTAGAAAATCACAATTCAACCATCCTATAGCTTTTGTGGATAAAAAGAATAAAAGTATCCATGTAATATATTTTGAAAGGAGTCCCCCTACCCATGCTCAAAAATCCCTACAAGAGCCAGGCTTGGTGGCTTATCCTGTAATCCCAGAGCCTGGGAGGCAAGGCAGGAGGACTGATCAAAGTTTAAAGCCAGCTTGGTCTATATAGTGAGTTCAATGCCAGCCAGGCCTTTATAGCAAGACCCTGTCTAAAAAGCAACAACAATAAATCCCTACAGAGTAAGATTCATGGTAATAGATTTTTTTCCTATCAGTTCTTACTAGGTTCTCAAAACGAAGGTTACTGCATCTAAGTAATACTGCAGTTTATTGAAAATACCTTGCTTGTCAGAGTTGAGTTACTTAATTCATTCTCTAATCATTAAAAACATTTGGGGCTAATGATGATTGCTAAGGCTCCATGACTCATTCCTTCCCTCATTCAAATGTGCCTTCTTGAAGGAGAGTAAGAGTGGACACCATAGCCAGATCACAAGAGAGACATAGGCAGAGGCAGCGAAAGACACCACAGTTTATCCTGTCTGTTGTGGTACAAAACACCAAAGGATCAATGCCTAGATAACATGACAGACATCTCCATATGCTTCTCTCCATGCAGCCTTTGCCTTCTTTTGTTCTTGTGCTCTGCACGATTTCATGAAAACACTGAAGGAGACAGTGTCTCGTTCAGGCCTATACAGAACAGTAAAGTCAAAGGAGCGTGGCGCTGGTCTCATTGCTGAAACTATCAGGTAAGAGGGGAGTGACTGGAAGCTCTGAAACTTTGTGTAACATACTGACAATGTCCTGGGTGATAAAGTATATAGATCCACCAATTTCTATCATTTCTTACTGGCCAACACTGAGAAGCATCAAAGAAGGGTCAGAGAACTCCCTCCAGTGGCCCTTCTTGGAGGACGACGCCATTTTGGTTTGTAAAGGGGTGGCACTGAGCTAGGATGCTCAGGGCTCACCGCTGACACTAGGCATCCATAAACCAAGTTAGAGATCTGATCATAAATACAAAACATACCAACATGGCCATAAGTGGCCAAAAAAAAAAAAAAGGCTATGCTTCGTAAGCACTAAATGATATGAGTAGAATATTAGATAAAAAGGGTGAGGCAGGGTATTGACTCAGTTTCTGAAGTGCTTGCCTTCAACCTGAGTTGAACCTGACTTCAGTCCGTAGAGGCCACATTAAGTAAACCAAGCATGGTGGTGTGGGCTTATAATCCCAGTACTGGGGAGGCAGAGATGGGAGTATCCCTGGGGCTTGCTGGACAGCTAGCGTAGCCTACTCCATAAGCTTCAGGCCAGTGAGACTGTGTCTCAACAAACATGGTGAACTGCACCTGAGGAACAACATTGCAGGTTGTCCTCTGGCTTCCACATGCACACTACCACAAGTGTACCCATTTATTCTTTTTCTTTTCTTCCTCTCTTCCAGTTCCCAGGTGATTAGGAGGCACTGAAGTAAGGGTGAGAATTTGAAGGTCAGGCCTTCAATCCACAAAACTCATCTCAGCTAGCTAATGAAATGAGTTACCAAATAACCCACTCCATTTATCAGCTTACACAGTCATTCATCAACTCAAGAATAATGGGATGTTGGGTGGTCTCTACATACAGTCTTAGAAATGGCTGCAGAGCTTGAGATCGAAAGTGATTCTGTTTTCTTCTTTGGGCTTAGCTACAGACTCTAAATTTTCCACAGCGAACATGGACCACCTTTGCGACACCTACTGTCATGCTGACGTGCTGACTGAAGAGCGTAGAAACCACATACCAGTAGTATCTTGGGCGGTCACATCCACACCGTGTATAATCATGACCCTGAGGCATTCCACTTGTCCTTTCGCAGCAGCAAGATGAAAACTGGCAAGAGAAGGAAACACATATCATTAGGATTTCATCACCTTGAAGTTCATCTCCAACAAGGCTTCACTTCTTCATGGTACACCTTCTCTGACCTGACTCATGCATGTAATTTTATACTGCACCCATATAATCATATTTTTAGTTAGTAAAGTCATTCTTAGCTCATGTGATTAAAATTAAAAATGTCATTATTTCAAGGCATTTCTCCAAGACACCCTCATTTCCTGGTGTTTGTTGTAGACTACTGCCATAAAAAAGCTGCCACTCTACTTTCTAAGACCCATGAGCATACTGAGAAGCCCACCCAGCAGGAAAGGGAAGAGTGAGTTGTCATGGTCAGAAGTTGCCAATTCATTTTCCCAGATGGAGAAGAAGCTTTCCTCCACATCATTCCCACTCACTAAGCATGCAATGTGGAAAATCAAAGCAAAGCTAAAGGCAGTATGTGAATCTGCTCCTGGGAGGAGAGCCTCCAATGCTGAGCCCTTTTGTCGCCCCAGATCTGTCCTGGGCTCTTACCCCTGGGCCTGTGGCACAGGGAGTCCTGAAATGGACTGCATCCAGTGAGATGCCTGGTCTTTGGCTTCTGCTTGACTCTGGTCAATAAGAGTTGCTTTCAAGAGGCAAAGGATATAAGGAAAGAGTTTGGACAGCACCTTTTGCTTCCTCCTTGTCATGCAGAGACTGTGTTCCTCTATGAAACTGCTGTTGTGACGGCCACAGCTCTGGCCTCTCAGTGAGTTTGAGTAACTGTTCTCCCTCTCTGCTCTTTCCATCAAGTTTAGAAATGGAGTCTCACTATCGCTAGCCCAGGATGCATTCCCAATTTGGCTAACTTCCCTTAAACTAGCAATAGACTTGCGAGGAGCCCCTTTCTTAACCTATCATCAATCACATCTGTCTTCTAGAGGATGCTGGATCACATATGTTGTATGTGACCACCTACAGGTTGATCCATTAGGCTCCTGTAAATATTATTTGAATAGTCCTCAGGGCAAACTAAGGCTTTAAATATGATTCTATTGCCACATTAACTGGGTTATTAAATTTTGGGGGCATTTTAGGCAAAATGCTTTCAGAGACTATATCATATAATTATATAGACTACAGTGATTCCAAAATTTTTCAGATGTACTCTAATGCTATAGTAGAGATTAATTTCAAGGGTCAAGATTACACTTCTCTGAGAATAAGAAAAACGATCCACTTCAGTGAGAGGCTTAAGTCTGGTATGTCCCACGTGCTAAAATAAATGCTAAAATTCCTATTTTCAGCTGTGAATCTCACTTTGACGGGGTACATCCCACAATATTATGGGCTACTGATCAGAAGTAGCATGGATATCACCCTACAGAAAAGCAAGGTAGGTACACTGCACTGCTGTTATTTACTTTGTGTATCTAACTTGGATAGCTAGTTATCTTAATGTTTTAACTTCAGGAAATCTAGACCTTATTCCCAACACCCATGATGTTGCAAAATTAATGCTTCCAGTATTATCAAGGCTTAGACAAGAACAAAAACAGGGAGTGAGTTGAGAAAGTAAAACAAGAAGTCCAGTGAAGACAGGGAGGTAAAATGTGTAAACTTTACTGGCTCAGAGTAACTAGTTTGAACAGGCACCTTGCTATTTAATTAATTAGTGTGATCTTGGGCAAAAGTTCTCTGTGCCTCAGTTTGTGCATCTGTAAAATGATCTGTTAGGAAAGAAGAAATCATATGTAAAAGCACCTAGCAAAACATCAAAGATAATAAACACTGCACCAAAATGCCATCAAGCTTTATAGCCTCATCCACATGAGACAAAACAAGAGTCTGTAACATGTTGCTTAATGAAAGAAATTCAATGTCCAGAAAGTGCAGAATTGAAATCTGGCCCACCAGTACTTTAAAAATGAAGATAGAGAGGGGGTAGGAGATGAAAGCTGTGTGTGTGTGTGTGTGTATATTTCCAGTGAATGGAAACTTGGGAACCAAGTTGTAGGCAGCCACAGGCTGCAAACACCCATGCTCGACCAACACTTGAGCTGCTTATGTTCTGGCACCTTTTGCTGAAGTGATGATCCCCAGAGCGGCATCTGGCAGCAGCAAGCCATTAACATTTAGCTTCCCAATCAATGTGAACCAGAGGCAGAGCCAACTTTTAGCAAGGCACTCAAGTGGAACAATGGATTTCATTGGGTGGCAAAGCACAACTTGTTGGTGACAACACCTTGATTTGTAGGTGACAGAGAGTATATTTCTTCTCCTATGCAGTGAGTGATAAATGTGGGCATTTTCAGAGGTGACAGTCTAGAGGACTGATGGACAGGGACCAGCCCCTGTCTTGATGGCAGGCAGGTACCTGCATAGTTACTGCAGACTTAGGGAATGGATGGTGTCCCAGGCCACCACATAATGCAGAGCATGGTTGGTACCCCTATGGCCTGTGTCCTGGAAAGCTGGCGGAAAGAATCCACCTATAAATAGCTTGCAGATTGGGATGAGGAGGATCAGGGTGGGTTGACCAAATCCTACACACAAACTCCCCTTTAAACATGCTTTTCTGACAATGTTAACTGGAATGAGCTAACTCAAGTATGAGAAAATAAATCCTGGTATTTTTTATAGCTGTGTATTTTTAAAATATTGCTGCTACTACAGTTAAATATTCATTCACATATTACTATGATACTATGGTATCTGTGTGTCAATTACTGTGCAAAGCACTGAGAAATAGTGGCAAATAAAACAGAGTCCTTTTCTACAAAGTTCAGCTTTTAATACAAACCTAAAGGTTAACCAGGGGTTTCAACTGAGTGATGGGAATGGGGACACACACACACACACACACACACACACACACACACACATACTTAGCACCATCCAGAGATTTTTGGTCACTAGTAGGGGAGGGGAGCAAGGAGAGGAACCCCAACTAAAGTGTAGAAGTCAGAGATAACTGCTAAACATCCTACTACCAGAACAAGACAGTGTCTATCTCAAAACATGAATCATTCCCAGGTTGAGAAACCCTGGGCTAAACCATTAAAAAACAAAGTATAATGTTGAAGCATAATTCTATTAAAGACTGAAGACACAAAATGAGCACATAAACTCACCATTTTAAAATGGACAGCTCACTTGTTTTTAGTATATTCACACAGGTATGCAATCAACCTCCGTCACTGTGACCTCTCCTTGCTGTGACAAAAATCCCTGACCGACAGAACTTAGGAGAAGAGGATTTATTTTGCTCATGGTTTCAGAGGTTTTGCTCCATGGTGAAGATGGCATAGTGGAGCAGAGATCTACTACCATGGTGGTCAGGAAGCAAAGAGAGGAGAAGGAACCTGGGTGAGGTAGAACCTTCAAAAATCATGCCCCAGTGACCTACTTCCTCCTACCAGGTCCATCTCCCAAAATTTCCACCATCTCCCAAAACAACACTACCAACTGGTGACCAAACATGCAACACATATGCCTTGGGAGGAAACTACATATTCAAATCCTAATACTATATAATTCCAGATTTTTTTCAGTGCCTTAAAAAGAAAATCTCTGTATTCCTCAATATATTCACTCCTTATTTCTCTGTCCTCTTAGTCCTTGAAAATCACTAATCTGTTTCTGTCTCTATTAATTAGCCACACTGTGAACATTTTTTAGAGATGGGACCAGACAGCATGTAGCCCATTGACTCCAGCCTCATTTACTATGTTTCAAGGTTCATTCATCACCAGTATTTCATTGCTTCTTTTTTTTTTTTTTCTGTCTTTTTGAAATAGGGTCTCCCTGTAGCCTGGAACTCACTAAGGAGCCCATGTTGGCCTCAGTCTCAGTTTACGTCTGCCTCCCAAGTGCAAGGATTAAAGGTGTGCACCACCATGCCCAGCTCACATTGCTTCTTTAATACCATTCCGCTTCATGAATATACTACATTTTGTTTATCCACTTATTACTTGACACATATATAGACTATTTCTGCTTTTGAAGTATTGTTACTGCTAAAACATACATGTAAAGTGCTTATGTGAATGCATGCTTCCAATGCTAGTAGGTATGTACCTAGCAGTCGAATTACTGAGTCATAAGCTAACTGTATTTAACTTTCTGGGGTGCTGCTAAACTTTCAAAAGCTACTACATTATTTTATATCTCTGACAACAATGTAGGAGGATTCCAATTCTCCACGTCCTGGCCAAGGATCGTTTTAGGCTGCCAAGTTTTATTTAAGAGATGAGAATTTTAATTACAACCTAAAATGTCCAGAGGCAAAAAAAAAAAAAAAAAAATCAAACATTTAAGTCTTTTTGCTCGTCAAGGAGCAGACTGGTGTGTTGTAGAGAGCATCACATAGTAGGGACCATGAGACTGAGGGTTACAGTCCTGTGATCAACAGGACCTCAGGAGACTGTCACCTTTGCTAACACTTTGACCATAACCATGGGAAGACCTATGCGGAAGATCTAGCTAAGACAGGATGCTGAATTTCTGATCTACAGAACTATGGGATAGTATCTTTCTTGATGAGCCCTTTTAAGTAGTTAGTTCAATTAATTATCAGCTGAAATTTCCCCTTAAAGGAATATAAAAAGAATGAATGCAAACAAATTAGAAACACCCTTTGGTTTTGTCTTTACATAAGCATTTTTTTTAATGTAGTTGGAAAGATTTTGTTTACTTGTCTTTTCATTTAGGTAGGTCAAAAATTCAGTCGAGGCAGAAAGGTTTTAAAACCCTTTTATCTACTCCTCTAACACCTCACCTAGAGACTAGTCACCAACCAGGGTTATGCAGAGTGGCTGTTAGATTCTGATGGAGCTAAAGTGATGGCACGTCAGTAACCTAAGTCTTGCTCACTCACACAGTGGTCCATGGACCAGGACCTTGTTACAATTGTAGGTTCTCAGACCCCACTCCATATCTAAATGTCAAAAGCTGCATACACCAGATAGACCCCCAGAGACTTATGCACACTAAAGTAAGAGGCACTGACCATCATTTTCCCCCCAAGAGACCCATTGTTTCAATATTCTTTGGAAACAATCCCCTTAAGTTTAAACACTATTTTGTAGATATGTTCCACAAAAAAGGAATCCACTGTGTCATGTTTCATTATACCAGGGCATGTTTAACTTTGCTTATAGTGCTCAGCCCAGCCCTTCAACAGAGATGAAACCAAAAGGCACAAACAAGCAGCCTCATGATTTACATAGAGCTACTTTGATCCTTTGATGCTTACTCTTATTTGGAATGTTTCTGCTTTTGACACTTGGAAAGACCCCAAGGCTTCCAGGGCTTACCAGTTCTGCTGTTCTTCTGCACTTTCCCTTTCTCCCTCTCATTGGTTTTGTTTTGTTTTTCTCCTTGAAGAGACAGTCAGCTGCTCACTGGTGAAGTCCCTAGCCTCCAACAGCAGTTGGTAGCAGCCTGAGTATTGGACCATGGAAGCAGCAGAGGAGGAGGAGGAGAGAGTGGCCTGGTAAGATAATAGAGGACTGTACAGGAGGCCTTGTTGCTGCATGGTGATGGTTGAAGTTATTTTAGTTAAAGCAATGAAATAACAACATCAACAATAACAGTAGCTGATCTGTTATTGAAAACCCCAATACTTATTATAGCATTATAATACTATGTGAGTAATATTACTATAATGCTATAATAACTATTGGGGTTTTCATTTTATAGAAGAGGAAACTGAAGCACAAAAGTTTACTAACTTTCCCAAAGTCCCAGAACAAACAAGCAGCAGAGCCAGGATCCAACCTAGGCATTATGTCTCCAGAGCTGGCCCTCCACCACTATGCTGAGACAGGGCTGTTCAATCACTCTGCAAACCAAAGTAAATGCTATGGATTATAACTCACTGGTTGGGCTGTTCTTTAAAAAACAAAGTTTAAACTAAAACCTGAAAGCATTTGGCTCAAAGCAAACACTGGCTTCTCAGTGGGCTAGCTTAGGGGTACAAGGACTCTCAAATGCATGGGAATACAATCCCAATGCTGAAGCAAACAGAGCCAGGAATGGCGGTTTCGTTTCCTACAAAACCACTCAGCAAGTTGTGCAAACTCAGTACAAAGATGGGATATTTCACAAGGCTCTTCACCAGAAGGGGACTTGAGCTGTTACTCACAATCCCGTTAGCTTCAGCTTGGCAAGTTCTATTTTCCAGAGTAAGGACAAACTATTCTTCTGGTTTCTGATTACCAGCTGAAACATGTATTTGAAGAAAAGACACATTCTTGGGGCTACTTTCAGAAGATTGCTCTTTCAGACATATTCACGCACAGTAAATTTCACTCAAATTGTGGTACTTAGATGGTTGGACCATGATGGGACTTCAGTCCCTTTGCCTCTGGAACCAGCAAACTAAACTCTACAAATTAAGCAGACATCCAACACTCACACAGATACATAGCCTTATTCACCTGTTCCTGCCTGTACTAGTTACACCCCAGCATCCCAGTGTTAGAAGGCTGGAGAAAGGGAAACTCAAACATCTTTTCACAAAGACATTGACGTCAAAGAAGTTAGAAAATACACAAAAGATCACAATTTACAACCCTAATTCATTTTGCTGGAGGCAGGGTCTGGCTGTGTAGCATAGGCTGGCCTTGAACTCAGAGCAATCCTCCTGTCTCAGCTGCCTCAGTGCTGGGATTACAGGTGTGAGCCACTATACCCGGCTCAATGCCCTAATGCTGAGGTCAGTTTATCCCAGTAGGTTCAAACTAGTTCATGATTCAAAACAAAACAAACCGAAAACACCTTTCCCATAGTTGCTGAGAGTCCTGCCTTTCAGTTTCGCAACAGGAGCCTCACATCCTGACCACTTAAGGTGCTTCTGTTTCCATTGTATACCTTTTATAAGCTGTCATTCTGGAGAGAAAAAAACTAAATCAGGGCCTGGAGAACTGGCTCAGCAGTTAAGGGCACTGCCTGTTCTCACAGAGGACCTAGGATCAGTTCCTAGCACTCACATGGCAGCTAATAATGGTGCTTAACTCCAGTTCCAGGGGATCTGACGCCCTCTTCTGTCTCCACAGGCAATGCATTATATAGGTGAACTTACATGCAGGCAAAATACTCAATATACATACATTTTTAAAAAGTCAAAACATCTTAGAGAAAAATCAGGAAAATTAACCGTTTTATTTACTCCAAAGTCCAGTCCAAGGTTATGTGTGCAGAATCTTGGTCCTCTCTTCAACCTCACCTTCTGGCCCTTTCCCCGCTGGGCTCCTGCCCATTGGCCCTTTGCTCTTTCCTACCACACTACCTCAGGGCTTTTGCTTTGCTAGTCCAGGAGAGCTATTATTCCAGGGAAGTGCAGTTCTGTTCAGGGCTTCCTCCCATAAGCTTAATGAGAGTGACTCCTGCCTTCCTGCCTCTTTACTTTCTTCAATGAACCTAACATTAGTCTAAAGAGGTATTTTCTTACTGCCCATCTGTCCCATCAGACATATGTTCACAGTGTGGAAACTCTGTCTTGCTTTTTTCAATTTTTCTATCACATAGAGGTCTTGTTTATTTGTGGCTTTTAAAAAATTATTTATTTTTAGCCAGGCGTGGTGGTGCACACCTTTAGTCCCAGCACTCGAGAGGCAGAGGCGGGTGGATCTCTGTAAGTTCGAGGCCAGCCTGGTCTACACAGCGAGTTCCAGCCCAGCTGTGGCTACAAGGAGACCCTCAAAAAGACAACAAAAAAATCATTTATTTTTATTTTATGTGTATGAGTGTTTTGCTTGCATGTAAGTGCACCACATGAGTGTGGTGCCCACAAAGGCCAAAAGAGGGCATTGGATCTCCTGGACCTGGAGTTATGAACAGTTCTGAGCCACCACGTGAGGGCTGGGACCAGAACCTGAGTCCCCTGGAAGAGCAGCCAATGCTCTCAATCACTGTATACCACCTTTCCAGCCATTTTTTTTTTCTTTTTCTTTTTTTTCTTTAAGACAGGGACTCCCTGTAGTCCCAGCTGGCATGGAACATAGTATGTAGACCAGGCTGGCTTCTATCTCAGAGATCTGCCTACCTCTGCCTCTTGAGTGCTGGGAGTAAAGGCATACAGCACCACAGCTGGCTATTTCTGTTTTATTTTGTTTTGGTTTGAAGGTAATGTAAAACTTGAGCTTTGAATTTGTTTTTTACTTTTCTCAAGTCTATTTACAACCATGAACTAATATAACAATACTTTTTTCTCTGCTTATAATATATGTTCTTGAGAGAGAAATTGAGTCCTTGGGCTAAGAACAGTTTCGCTTCCTAACACAAGTGTACAGTGATTCCTTAGCATGGTCCCTGGGTCAGCAGCATCAGCATCATGTACGAACCTATCAGAGTGCTGGAGAGATGGCTCAGTGGTTGAGAGCTCTGACTGCTCTTGCAGAGGACCCGGGTTTGATTCCCAGCACCCATACAGTGACTAGGAACCATCCTTAACTCCAGTTCCAGGGGAATCTGAAGCTGTTGTCTGACCGCCACGGTGTTGTACGACACGACACGAGTGCACTCACATACATGCAGGCAATACACTCATACACATAAAATAAAATAAAATAAAATAAATAAGATAAAATATTTTTTAAAAAAGGACCTGGGCTGGGGGGATAGCACAGCAGTTAAAGGCTAAGGCTAACAACCAAAATGTTAAAAAAAAAAAAAAAAAAGAAAAAGAAAAAGAACCTGTCAGAAATGCAAATGCTCAGGTTCCTGCCTGCATTCCAGGGGTGCTGCCCTGCAAGCACTCTGGAAGCATGTTCAATTTTTAGGGTCACTGACATAGCAGAAAGAGCTCAAACCATTACTTGGCTTTGGTCTGAACTCTATAGCCTCAAGTGTTTCACATTAAAGGCCTTAGCATGGACCACTACAAGGAAGCAGACAAAGGATATACTGAAGACTGAAAAGCTAAGATGCGATTTACAGGTTTAGTCATACAGCAAAGTTACTCACACCCATTAGCCTCTGCTTACTCATCTGGTCACACAATCCTTTTTAAACTCTAAAACTCTAAAACAACCTACCAACCATTTTATGGCATGTATCTATTTTAACAACTAAATTTTAGGTCAATGAAACTGGATCTACACCAGATATGTCAATGGGACAAGCCTAACAAAAAAGTTAAAAGGTCTGGAGCCCCCATTTCAAATTACAGTCAGAGGATAAGGAAGACAGTCTTGCTTAATAGCTTCCATAAAAGTTCTGAAAAAGTAAATCCCACTCTGCAGTGGGTGCTAACCCCACTGGCACAGACAGAAATTCCTGCAATCTGGAAGTGCCACTGGCAACTGGATTTCTGCAGTTTTCTTTAAAAAAAATTAATCTTCCTGAGTTTGCATGAAACTTATGTATGCTGACACCATCGCCATAGAATCACATGAGCAGGTTCCCAGGAGCCTGTAGGACTGTGTATGTGACGACTGACTGTGTAAGTCCTGACATGGGCATATTATAGTGTGTGTGTACAAGTCAGAGGACAACTTTAGGGGTTGGTCCTTGCCTCCTGCCTTCTATGAGGAAGGCTCTGTTTGTTGTTCACTGCTGGGTACACCAGGCTAGCTGGCCTTTGAACTTCCAGGGATTCTTCCGTCCCTTCCTTTCATCTGCACACAGGAGAGCTAAGGTTACGGGCAGCAACGCTGAGATCCAGCACTACCATGCCCTCCTTTGAAGTGGTTCTGGGATTCGAACCTAGGTTTTTGTGCTTGCATGGTAAGTGCTTTACCTACTGAGCCATCTCCCTAGCTCTACATTTCTCAATTTTATAGGCAGCTACAATGCCACCGTTGGTCACTGCTTCCACTTGGAATCCACAAAGCAGACTGTGAGAAATAGAAAGTTTGTTGCCTGGTGATTAGAATAAAAAAGTAAGGACTCTAAAAAGTGTTATCCTTTGATTCTGCAATGTTCCCAACAGGTTCATATTTTAAAGGCTAGATCCCCAGTTTGACGGTCATGGTGCCTTTTGGGAGATGGGCCTGGGTGGTGGAAGGAGGTCAGAAGTGGGAGGAGATCTTTAGAGGCCACAGCCTTCCCTCTTCTTGCCTGTGTTCTCTGCCTCCTGGTTTGCTCTGATGTGAGGATTCTCTGATAATGATGGAGCCAGAGTCCCTCCGGTAGCCACGCCTTCCCATCATGACAAACTGAAATCTCTAAGGCAAAAGAAATCTTCCCTTCCTCCTTTCTGCCAGATATTTTGTTACAAAAACAAAAAAAGTAACAAATACAAATATAATTACTGACCTTCAAGTGCCCAGGATTGTTACTAATACAATCAGCCCTGTTTCTGGGACTAGGTTCTCCTGGGGACAGTTAGGTGGCAACAGGGGAAAGACTAAGTACTCCAGAGCTAAGAAGTCCCACAGGGCCTGGGACATAGTTCAGTCCCAGAGCTCTTGCTTGTCATGTTGGGAAGTCCTGGGTTCAAGCAAGAGGGACAGAAACACACAGAGAGATTCTGTGACTTGAACACAACACATCTCCAGGTTCTGGTGCCTAGGAAGTAAAACAGGTGATGTGTATTAATTCCAGAGTTTCTGAACTTCTTTCTGAGACAGTTTCTTTCAAGTTTGCTCCAGGGTAAGTGAGATCATCAGAAGAGAAATATGTGAAAAGGTGATTAAAGGGAGTGAACAAATCAACCACAACAGGGAAAGGAGATTTGTCTGGTATCTCAAGAAACAGCTCCTTAGTTGCCACTGACCCTCACGGTTTGATAATAAAGGTAAGATAAATGCACCCACTTTGGAAATTAGCAAAAGCTATGTGACAAAGGTGGTACAACAGAGCCTTGAAATACAAAACTCAGGGGAATAGGTTTTTTGGGATGCTGGCATTCTGGAAGGCAGAAACCACGGCTAGAAAACAGGAGGGCTTGTGAAGGGCAGGCACACACTAGTGATCGCACTGCTGGCCCTTGCACTGCTGGCTGCTGCTCAGCGTGAGAACCTCTTGTTCCAGCATGCCCTCTTTCCTGTGAGTGACTGAGGGCAGGTCATTGACTGTGGGCTTGAGCGATCCATCCCCATCCTCCCCTCCTCCGCTCTCTACCACAGTGACTGCATTTCCCAGGCTCTCCTGACCTCTGCATTGGGGTCAAGTCCAGCCCATTGAAGGCACTACCAGCCAGTCAGAGGGAGGAGCACAACAGAGAGCATCAGCCCTGGGCAACCATTACCTACTATGGTCTTTAAAATTATTCATTTGATATATTTAAGTCACCCTTTTTTTTTTTGAGACAGGGTCTTGCTATGTAGACCAGACTAGTCATAACCTTACAGTGTCTTGCTTTGGTCTCCCAAGTGTAGGATTACAGGTGTGTACCATGCCTGGTTACTTAATCCAACTTTGAAAACAGCTTTTTGTTTTCATGTGTATGAGTGTATTACCTGCGCATACGTAAGTGTACCCATGTCGTGCAATGCCCACGGAGGTCAGAAGAAGGCACTGGATCCCCTGGAACCCGAGTTACAGACAGTTGTTAGCTGCCATGTGGGTGCTGGGAATCAAACCCCCATCCTCTGCAAGAGCAGCCAGTGCTCTTAACCACTAAGCCATCTCTCCAGTACCCAAAATAGTTTTAAAACAATATTTTCATCAATGAGGTTTCTAGTTTCCAAATCTATGATCACTTTTCATTCCTACTGCAGTTGTATGCTTTCCAGTTACAACGTATTTTACAAGATGTGTTCTGCTTTAACATACAACAGCATCTTCCTATATGTTATCTTAACATAATTTACCAGAAGACAAAATTCACTTTTCATTTGAATCTTAACTTGCACACAAGCACTATATACTAACATGTATATATGTATGTGTGTGTGTGGGGGGGTTATATGCTCATGAACTAGGAAAGAATTTCTCTAACGTGTACAAACTGTCCTCGCCCCACCTGTAACCTGTCACGATGTAAGATCTATTGGGAAGCCGGGCTCAGTGCACATGACTCTCCCTGTGGAATGGCCCGTCTGGTGGCTCTCTGATTAGTGTTTAACCCTCTGCTCAGGTTGTGCTTGCATTAGTTTTTGCCTCTGTCACCAAAACACCTTCCACAGAACTTTCTAGGAGGAATAATTTATCTTAGCTCATTGTTTCAGTGGCTCCATCCATGGTTGCTTGGCCCCATCAAATAGGGAGAGCATTACTGTGGGGGGAATGTGTGGCAGAGGCTATTCTCAGATACTCCATGGTCAAGAAACAGGAAAGGAGAATATAAGGAAAAGGCCAGCGTGCAGTATCTATCCAAGTACATGCCCTCAGTAGCCTACCTCTCCAAGTACCCCTCCATGACCTTTCACCATCTCCTAGTAACGTCCCCCTATTATGAATCTGTAAGCAAAATAAATCCTTTATCTCTTAAGCAGTTTCTGTCAGGCATTTTGGTCACAGATGTGCAAAAGCAACTAATATAGGTATATAAGAAACATTCAAGAAAGACTGACAAGGGGTTAATCTGTTCATTAGGCCAAGGCCCTTATGCCCTACTTGTTTCCAGAAATGCTGCATCTAGAGGTGTGCTTTATCAATCTTCTAGGCATTTCTTCATGTAATTCAGTTGGTAAACTTAACTCTTACAAAGCTGCACACCAGTTCCACTAGAATCTCTGAAAGTGGAACTCAATATTTGCAAAGTTTTCTAGGTGACTCTAATGAAAGTCAAGATGAGAGCCAATGGCTCAGTGTCGAATGGGATCCCAAACATGGCTGTGATGAGCTCTTAAAAAAGGGAAGGGAGCAATGGACACAATATCATACTTTTCCTTTTCAATTTGAACTAGCCTCTGTTTTTACTGTCACCTGTACCCACACAACTGCACCATCCTCTTCCCTTGCATTCACTTATATTCTATAAATCTGTTCATTTGCTAAGGCTCATAACACCAGAGTCCAAGTGAGAAGTATTTCTTAGCCTTCCCAATGTGTGCCTGCACATAACAGTTCTAAACTTGTCAATCAGTACTTCTTAATTAGCACTTATTTATTACCAGCATTTTCAGTGGTCTTGTCTTCCCAACTGGTTGCTACGCATCTTGAAATTAAGGACCACATTTTCTCCTTCTTTGTGTTTACAATAGAGTGTGGAACATTTGGGGCGGAAGGAGCACCTGCCAACTGGTAGATTCATAAAGCACAAACATTAAGGCATATATTCAGGGTATGAACAGAGGTTCCATCACCTTCAAAAACTGATGTGACCCAAAGTAGAGTGGGTATAACAACATGGTCAAGTACCGACAGAAAGCCAAGAGACTCAGAGGGTAAAGAACTATTCTGGTGAGTGTCACAATCTGCACTCCAATTTCCAGAGCAGTTTCAAGAAACAAACACTCAGACCCACAGACCAAGTACATGTCCATTTATAGAGAAGATTTAAGATGCATTGTGGGGAGGGGCAGAGGCTGCAATCACACACACATACACATACACACACACACACACACAGAGTTCATAATGGTTTCAGTTAAATAATTCAGAGGTGATTTGTGAGAACTAGAGAAAGCTGTTCACATTGTATAACCTGATTTCTAAGACTGAACTGCTGGTATAAATTATCTAACACATCCCTATTTAGAAAGTAGAAAGAAAGTACAGAAAGTCACCAGTCAGAGAAGTCTCTCACCGTACTGACTTGGAGTTAAAGGGCTACCCCGTCACTAAATTCAACAGTCATCTAAAAATACATTCACATGTTCTTTCTTTCCAGGTCAAAAAGATCAGGTATCTGAAATGTGGACTACATGGGTCTGTCTCTCTCTGTCTCCCCTCTCACCTCTCCTGTCTCTCTCTGTCTCCCCATCTCTCCCCTCTCTCCTCTCTCCTCTCTCTCTCTCTCTCTCTCTCTCTCTCTCTCTCTCCCTCCCTCCCTCCCTCCCTCCCTGCCCCCTACCACCTTACAGTCTATACACACATGCCCTGGTGAGTATTTGTTCAAATACTATGCTCCCAGCAGCTATTTTATTTAGTCTGGTTGTTCCTAAGACAAACACACATAACTTTAATTAAAGGCACATCTAGCACAGGGGAAACCATCTTGAAACAATTAGACTCTTCTACGGTAAGGTTTCAGAGCACTGACATCCTCCCACTTCCTCACATCCCCCATGGAAAGAGACCAGATGGGACAGAGGAGAGCCAAGCCTGACTCCATAAACACAGCCTGGAGCTATAACTTTCTGCCCTTCTCTATTCTGTTCTCCTCTGACCAAGGCACCACCCTTCTTTTACTCTTTGCTAAATGAATTCCAGTCATTTAACTGCTCTTACCCTTTTTTTTTTTTTTTTAACCCCTCTCTGATCAGTGTAAAGGAGAAAAAATGTCTGACATAATTTCTCCTCTTGCCATGACGGGATATTTTCAGAAAGAAAATGAAAGGTCTAAGGAATTACCAAGTCACCCATCTGGTCACTGACCTTGGGCAATGGAGGCTTCTGGAGAATGAGCAATAGCTGCTTTGGCCACCACATTCTTGGGTCTTCTAGCCTGTCTGGGCCTCTGGGCAGCACAAACTGAGTGCTTTTTACTGAAGTTGCCTTGGAAGCTGGGGGGTTGGTTGTAATGTTCACCATAATTATTTTCCCTGAATCTCAAGTAGGTTCACTGTAGGTAATTTATCTTTGAAGTATTATCAGCAGAACAGTAGGTTTTCTCCCTAACAACCATATAGTGCACCAACTAAATGGCTCTTTTGTTTCTAGAGCATAGGGAAAAGCCAACCCAATGAAAATGGTACGACTCTTATCCTCTTGCTCACATGCTGTATGAGATTTAGGTCCTTTGGGAACAAGACTTATCTTAAGTGGAAGTATTTCTATTGTTCCTGCTCTCTCAGTACTGTGGAATATAACTGGATCCAGAACCTGGGCAGGACCATGGACATTTATACCTAAGGGAAGGCAAGAGTGTGCAGGAGAGGTAGGCATTTAGGAGAGAACATTTAGATAAGGGCATGACCAGGGAAATGACCCTGAATGCCAAATCAAGACTGTACACTCAGGTAAAAATGGATTATCACAAATGCTCTCTAGAAAACAGTCCTGTGGACTAATTTTGCTATACAATCATGTAAAAGGAAAGATAATTTAAAGACCTACAGAAAATAAGGTCAAACATGGTCAAGGGCCAAATTTTCATGTGCACAATGTGGTCATACCTTTCAGAGAGAAGCACAAAACATTTCTTACATGTTCACAAATGAACACTGATCATCTTTGCAAGCTCCACTGCGCTGGTCCAGCCTTGCAAGAACTGCAGCTGAGGGACTCCAGGCCGGCAGTGGTCTGTCATAGACTCAAAGCTGCTCCTAGGACATTCATTGCCAGTTCACATGTTACCCAACCAAATTCATCTGGAAAGAACAAGCACAGCCAAAAATTCTCCAGGGACATAAAAATCACAAGGAACCTCAGTATAGAAGGGCAGACTTCTTCAGGTGAGGTTAAGGCCAACCAATGATGCCACATAGAGTTAATTTTACAAACAGGGTCCTTGATTTTGCTTAATTATGATGATAAAGGGATAAAGAAGATGCTTCTAATCTCACAGGACCACCTCAACATGAATATTCCAACCACTGGGTTAGAATGGAAATATAAAATCAGCTAAGATTTAATTTTGCGGTGCCTTTAAAATTAAATTCTTACAGTTACCACTTAATAACATTAGAACTCAAAAAGAAATATCCCAAGCAGGAAAATGAAATGCTGACAGATAATCACTTATGGAAAAATCCTGTACTGGAAAAAGAATTACCTCCTCCCTTCCTTTTTCATTAGTTTGTCTAACTTTCCACACATGTATCATTAAGGAAAAACGAGAGTTGATTTCCAGAGGTATGAGAGCCTTGGAGAGTTAGGAAGGAGACAGAGGCCTTGGTTTTATCATCTGTAAAATGGAGATGAGGAAATCTGTGTGATTGCTGTGCACGTTGCTACCATTAAAAGAAATAGAATGAGCACTGACGTGTACCAAAGCATGGAGGGATCCAGAGAGCACGCTAAGTGAAAGAGGCCACATACATGACTCATTTACATGAAATACTCAGAAGGGACAAATCCAGAGAGACTGCAAACAAATTAACAGTCACTGGGAGAGGACTGGGAGAGGTTAGGAGGTGACGGCCTAGTGGATATAGAGTTTCCTTCTGGAGTGATAAAAATGCTCTAAACTGGACAGTGATGAGGTACCACACTGCAAATGTACTCAATGCCACTGAATTGTATACTTTAAAACCATTGTAATGCTCAGTCTTATGTGATGTGTCTTTTACTATAATAGAAAAAAGATAACAGAGAATAGTCATCTTAGACACCTATTCTACATATAATAAATATGAACCAAAGGAACAAATTTTTTAAAGAGTTGACAACTGTGGCTAAGTTGCTAATCTAAGATTTCTTTTCATGAGTATTATCTTGGACAAAACTGTCATAAACACTTACCTTGCAGGCCTTCCCCTGGGATGCCTGTGAAAGGCTGTTTTATGCAGATGCCTGGACTGGAGGCAGTAGCTGCAAAGAAGGCGGCACAGCAGTAGAGAGAGTAGCACAAAAGCCAACTCTCCGTCACCAGAAATCTCAGCACAAAAGAAAATTGACTCCGAGGCTTCCTCTAGGCTGAATGATTCACAACATCTTGATGATTTACACATCGCCATGGTATTCTATCTTTTTAAAGCATCTTAGGTGATTCTAATACAGAAGCTCCCAGGACTGTGAATCACTAGTCTGAGATATGAAGGGAAGGGAAAGGTAGGGAAGGGAACCCGTTTATCAAGGGCCTACTGTGTGTTGGGAACTGTGCTAGTTCTTTCCAACCAGTACCTACAATCATGGGTGCCCCATACTCTCTACAAACTGTAAGAATAGTATAGTCCCAAGAGACTCCATCTCTGAGGAACAGGAAATCTGGTGCAGACACTCATTTGTCTTACCTAAACTTAAAGTAGGTAAAATTTTTAGGTAAAGGACCAGGTAGTAAGTATCTGGGGCTCTGAGAAACATATGGTCTCTAATTCGTTTTATAGCATGGAGGTAGCCTTCAGTGAAACAGAGAGTAGGACAGAGTTTGCCAGCTCTGCTGTAAGTCTAGGGAGATTCCCAGAAGTCACCCCCAGGAACGCATCCCAGTCACCCACAGGAGGAGCCTGTCAATAACAACCCTATACCCAGGTTTCTTTCTTTCCCATGCTGCCTAGGATATCTGGTGATAGACACTACTAGCACACAAATCCTTATCTCACAGCTGTTTCTGAAGACACCTACCTAAACCTTGCTTTATATGCAGAAGTATTATAGCAATTGAACATCATCTTGCCTTCACTGTGAAGAAATTGATTTTCAAGGAATTATAAGCCCATGGGGTTCACATGAGAACTATATTTGGTTACAAAAGCCACTGATCTCAATACAAATACTAGAGTAAGGATGGCTGTGACTCCAGAACACACATGCGTGTGCACACACACACACACACACGTATGCACACACAGTACTCAAACACATAGTTTTAATCATGGTAAGCAGGAATTTGATGTACATGTAAAGCAAAATCATATTGCAGTGCTCATGTAATTACCTACCTATGTTAAAGAGTGGTTTTACAAAAATTATAGGTCAGAAGGTTTGAGAGTTATGTTGTTTCTTATCCAGCAGAGAATTTTTTTTCCATCTACCAACTGGTTGCACTCCTGGTGCTATTTTTCCTCTGGTGTAATACTTGGTTATTTTGAGGAACAAGCAGAGCCACTTGGGAAAGTTCAATATATAATTTGGAGTTGGAAGGGATAGAAACCAGACTAAAACACCCTATACATGTTTTAGCATGGGATTAGAAAAGGGTCAACAATAATTTTACCAAGTTCCCCAAAGCACTGATGAAACTCCCCTTGGATACTAGATGTTCCAGAGAATGTGCTGGAAAAACCCTGAATGAGCCAATGGGAAGTTTTGGGTTTTGTTTTCTTACAGTGTTGGAGATGTAACCCAGGGCCTAGGGTATGCTTTGCAAGCATCCTACCAGTGAACTGCATCCCAGCCCTACACAAGCAACTGTGGAATCCAGTTGTGGATTTCGCTTACGCTGTCTTGCCCTCGCTGTCGTGCTTGGTGGCACTGGCCCCCTTCTTGCCCAGCAGGGACAGCACTTTTTCGGCATCTCCGTTCTCCACAGCCTGCAGCAGTCGGTCATCATTCTTGTTCCATTCATTGGTCTGTGGAGCAAAGGGAAGAGACAGAGCAGTGAACATCAGCTATAGCCATGCTCACTGGCAGGACCTCAATGTTCCTAGCCCAAATAAAATCCTGCTTCTAATAAGCAGCTTTAGAAATGCCTTCCTCTTCACCATGGGGACACCCAAGAAGGTGGTTTTCCCCAAAGAAAACATCAATAGTTTACTAAAATATCAACCATCAGCAAACTGAGATAAGGCTACTCCCTTTAGCTATCTTTGCGAAGATGGAACAATTTAAAAAGACCTCCAGATTAGTTTACTCATTAGCTAATTTCTAGCTAAACTTGACAGCTGGCGCCTGAGAATGTCGGCCTTTGACCCAGTCCACAGTTCACTCAAGTGCACTGTGTTACTGAACCAAATTGGCCAACAGTTCAAGGGTTTAAACACAAGCAATTCAACATCTGCTTTTATGGCTAGTCTTTCTGGGCTATTTACTAGGGGTTTTTATTTTATTTTATTTTATTTTATTTTTGAGCTGTATACTGATTTTAAGTAGTCATCCAGGCTATCAACTCAATAAAGTGACAAAAGTTGTTCTGAACAATCTATTGCATGTCAAACAGCTTTGCAAAAAACCTCAACAGCCGTCAGTTCTAATCCCACACAGAATAATTCTGCAAACCACAGTAACAATAAAGCTTTCATGTGCACAAAGCCAGTCTTTACTTTTTAGAAGGAAAACAGATGATGTCTGTATGAGAGCAAAGGAGACTTGAGTACAAAACTAAGAAGTTCCAGTGTGGGAAGTGAGTCACTGAAGTGCAGAACTAGAACACAATCAGGACGGAGGGATTGGACGGTGCGTAAAACATGAGACTAACAAGGGAGGAAGGAGAAAAGATGCTAGGCACATCAAAGCTCCTGGGGGCCGTCACAGCCCAGCCTGCCCTCCACCCCTCTCCTGCAGCAGGCCCTGAGCTAACTAAGCCTACTTCTTGCTCCTTAGGCATGCTGACATCACCACTCTGAGAGAAACACGTCCTCTTCCCCAAAGCATTCTTAAGACAGGTCCCCAGGGCTTCTGGGGGCAGCTCCTTTCCACTTCCTTGTGACTTCTGAAGATTTAGAACTCACAAGCATTTAAAGGCTTTACTACAAGTCACTACAAGGAAGCAAACAGAGGAGAGAGTGAAGACTGAAAAGCTTAAAAGTGGGAGATTTACACGATGCCCATTTCCTGTAGCCCCAGGAGTGTGTCTACCAGCTCTGTACTGATGGAACTAGGAGACTCACTAGGATGCTGCCCTCTCAGGGAGCAAAGGTGAGGCCATCAGACATCTCAGTCACCTTGGGATCCTAGCCTAGACACAGGACTATAAAGGAATCCACAGGCAATGGCTAAGTGTACCAGAATCTGCATCTACATCTGACTCTCCAGACTGGAAGGCTTCAATTTCTCAGGACTCCCTCCTCCTCCGTGGTCATCACTGAAGGCAAGAACACAGTTGGAGCTGGACCTGGTGGTGCACAACTATAATTCCAGCACCTGGAAAGTGGCAGTTCTTTGAGTTTGAGGTCAGTCTGCTCTACACAGTAACTCTTTCTCAAGGCAAGAAAAAACAAGCAGACAAATAAAACCTCAGTAAAAATAGTAAGTTTAAAGTAAAATCAGCAGTAGCTCACCTTCAGGCTATATGAACTTGAAGTCCAGCATTCTAGACTTTATATACTATGTTGTCTTACATCACCCATAGCTGCTTTGTGCCTCAGTTTCCCAAGACTGTGCACAGGATGCCCATTGTGATTGCTCTAAAGCTCAAAATCCTTACTCTTATAAAAGCTACAAACCAAAATTTGCTAGGGAGTTTTCTGGAACAGTAACACCTGTGATAAGGTAAATGTTCTATATACTATAGCTACAGGCCACTAATTCTCAACTGGGGAGCTTTTAACCCCTGAAGACATCTGGTAACTGTTGGAGACATTTTTTTTTTTTTTTACAAAAACTTTATTGAGAATTTCATACATGCATATAAGGTGTTTTGATCAAATCCATGCCCATTCCCTCCCCTCCAACATTTCCCCCACTCTGAAGAGGTAACCCTAAAATCTTTTAGGATTAGATACAAGTTCCCAAATACTTTTGACATTTTTGATCTTGGAACAGAGTATGTTGCTAAGAGGCCCAAGGACATTTTGACTTTTAGCCAAGAAACTGGCTGCTTTTCTTTGGGATCTTTTTACCCTAACTGCCTAGACAATTCCTACATCCTATTCTTATCACGCCATCCTCTGAAGAGGTTACCCAAATTGCCAATAGGGGATACGGACACCAACCTCTCTGGCTTCTTCCATGAACAGGGACACAGGTGAGGCAATTGGAGTATCCTTCAGTGGGTCTATCTAAAAGACTCCCAAATTGCATAACTCTTATCTCTAAGTGGAAAAGAAAGTCCTTGAATCCTTTTACCTTAAGGTCATGCCTGTCCTTGAAGGTGAGATGGAAAAGCATCCCTCTACAGGGTTCTTCCTCATTTTTCTTTTGTCTTCCAAGGCTGGACTAGTTGGCTGGGAAGAGTGGTCGGATACTCAGGTGAGGGTCCAATGACTCTGCTTGGCACTCCTTTAATGAATGCGCACAACCATCAACAAGCCCAATTGTGACTATGTTAGCGATCGGGCTCAGCAGAAGTCATGATGATGGTAGTTATTTCATGCAGTAGGGACTGCTGTATAGCATTATCTTATTAAAAGGATCTGGAATTTAAAAGGATTTGGTGCTAGGAGCCACATATGAGGGAGAACATATGTCGTTTGTTTTTCTGAGTCTGTGTTACTTCACTTAGTATAACAGTTTCTAGGTCCATCCATTTACATGAAAATTTCATTACTGCATCTTTCTTTACTGCCGAATAGAACTCCATTGTGTAAATATACCACATTTTTGTTAACCACTCGTCAGTTGAGGGGCACTTAGGTTGCTTCCATCTCTTAGCTATTGTGAAAAGAGCAGCAACAAACATGGTTGTACAAGTGTCTCTACAATAGGATGAGTCCTTTGGGTATATGCCAAGGTGACAGTCATCACTAGGAGTTCCTTTGGTATCAGTACCTGAAGGCCATTGGTGTGCCAATCCTGCAATGTGCAAGGCACCACCTCCCCTCCTCCAATAAACCACAGCCTGGCCCACATGCCAGCACTGTAGCAGCCATATGTAGCCCCTGCACAACAGAAATGTGGTTAGAGCGACTGAGGAACTGAAGTCTTCAAAACTGGAGGAATTGCTAGTAACTATTACATAGACAATACAGCTCTGCATGAATACTTCATACTTTTAATCAGAATAAGGATGGGTCTGGGCCACCATCATCCACACGGCTACTCCTAAATCAGTCTACTCACAAACGAGACATTAGGCATTAACTTCATTACTAACCAGGCTTCCTTCTGACCGAACGGAACACAGAAGTTCACGGCCCAGGCACCAGCACTCATTAGCAGTCTAGGAAGCTTTACTTAACTGTAGCAAACACTAAAAAACAGATTGCAGTTGATTTCTCCCAGAGTGTATCTTATAAACAAGAAAAAAAGTTTATTGAAGCACATTTAGGACCAATGATTTCTAGTTCTATTATCCTAAAAGGGAAAAGTACGGTTCTATAAAATCTTTCCCTAACCTAAACTGACTAAATTAAAACTGGCTTGAGCAGATGAGAAGAATGTGAAATCCTAATGGGCAGGACTGAAAGCGCATAAGCAAAGTAAAGGCCGCATGAAAGGAATTTCCTTTTTGTTGTTGCTAAGGCGCTTCATCTATTCTTCAGAGGAAAAAAAATCCAATGACAGGGGTTCCCTAAATCAGCTCCATGTGGATCCCCTCGAGAGTTTAATTTCTATACAACATGGCAGGAAAGGACCCCTTCCCATAGATTTTGGAGGATAAAGTTAATAGTCTGAACTGTCTCTGATCTAGCGTATCTCCTGTAAGCAGCCTAGAAACTACTTTTTTCTTAGAACAGATGTAGCAAAGAGATGATTTTCCACAAGTAAATAGTGAATAATCAACAAAGCCCTTCAACCTATAAACACTGGGCTCATGAGCAGAAGAGGGACATGGATGGATGTTTGCATATGGCAGAGTTTGAGCAGAAGAAGAGCTTAGAGCAAAGAGGGAAGGCTACTACCACTTTCTTCTAGACTTGGATGAAAGCTATATCTATCATCTTCATCCTGCTTGCCAATCTCTCCGTACAGTGTTACATGCCATAACCACATCCCCTCACCTAGGGACATGAGGCATGGTGGAGAAGCACTCTGGATGTCACTCAGGAATTTAGAAGCAAATTCCTCGTCCCCACCTCTATCCCTCAGCCCTCATCCTTCTGCCAAGAAGCACAGTACTAAAATCAAGCATCAGAAGAAACCCTATCAAGTCATTTTGGTCAATCCACAGCCAAAAAAGTAGGACCAGTTGGATGAAGAGATAAGGTTCGAAAATTTGCCCTGACATTCCAAAGTAATCCATTCTTATTACAGAATCAAGAAAGTCTTCTAAAGACTGCCATACACTGACAATGTCACCTGTCATCACTCCCTGTGAAAATCTCCTCTAATTTGCCTTAGGACAGGTTCCATACTGGTCACTTTAGGAGTTTTCAATCTATTATTGAGTTATTCTAACATATTAAAAGTGAAACAAAAATAAATAGAAAACATTAGGTACAACAGGTTGAATAAGACTGATGACTTTATGAAATGTTTGTCAGGTGTACATATGTGCATATTATAATGTTATGATGTCGATGACCTCTTCCTGGAGAGTTGCAATAAAAACACTGGAAACCCCTGCTTTAGAACACTCTGTTATCCCACCACCTACACAAAAGGCTAACTTCTAAAGTCTTCCCAAACCCTGCAGGCTCTCAAATCCTTCCCGGGGGCCTCTCTCTGCTACTCAGTCCCACGGTGTCTCCAGGGCCCACCTACTCAGCTCCACTGAAGCCCACAGTCTAGACCAGATGATATATGGCATCTTGGTTTCTGTTCAAGGTTCTGCTTTGTTCATTTTGTCTCTATCTCCAGTTCCCTGAAGACACGGAACAACAACTTTTCATTTCTTACACCCCTGGTGCCTAGAGAATGTTCAGTATGTGTTTCTTCTTAATTAATCTAAATCTCTCTTGACTTAGCAAATATTTGTGCTTTCATATCTAAAACTCTTTCATTCTCTTGCAAACAATTATTAAATCATGCTTCATTCTTTAAAAAATAAAGATATATATATTTATGTGTATGAGTGTATTGCCTGAATGTATGTAAGTGCACTCATGTTGTGCAGTGACTGAGGAGGACAGAAGTGGGCATCAAATTCCCTGGAACTGAAGTTATGGACAGTTGTTAGCCAACATGTGGGTGCTGGGATTCAAACCCAGTCTTGCACAAGATCAGCTAGTGCTCTTAACTGCTAAGCCATCTCTCCATCCCTTTTAAAATGTGTTTTATAGCTAAAATGCAAAATAAATCTGACTTCCTTAGCTTTTCCACAAAAGGCCAATTTTCCAAAAATCTAATCACGAATTCTAATCATATACTTTCTCCAAATTTCTTCATGACTAAGATGCCAAACCTAATAAATTCAATTTGGGTAAGCCAGTGTCTTCCAGTCACAAGAGCCATTTGGGTGCTGGTTCAGTCTGCAGACTCCCAGCCCCCAACTTGGAGATTTTGGCCCAATGGTCTACAGTGGTATGCAGGAATCCATTAGGTTCAGCAACTGCTCTCAGTGGTCCCATCTAGGGCCAACCAGAACCTATGCTAAGGCTGGCTAGAGAAGGTACTTGAAACAACTTTGTCCTCCATAAGGTCTTATTAGGCATAAGGTGGGAAAATACAAAAATTATCCATTCTTTCCTCCCAGAACTATGTAAATTGTTTCTCACAAAGCTTAGCAAATAATGGGCTTTCCCTCAGAGATGCATGTGCAATGTGTTCATAAGACCTGTTGGAAAATGTTAATAGTACCACTTATAAGAAAAAAAAATCCAAATGACACAAATATCCAATAACAGAAGTCAGATAAAAAGATTACAATATAAGCAAACAGTGGAATGCCACGTGGCAATCAGAACGAACAAACAACTAGATGTAACAGCAGTGGATGGTTAGTAGGAATCAATATTATTGAAAGAATCAAGATTCGCATGCCAAGTCCAGAACAGTATGATTGTATGAATATAAAGAAAAAGAAATCGGGACCATACTGCTTAGAGATGCATATAGAGGTGTACAATTTAAAAGAAAGGTAAGGACAAGGTTGCTGTAAATGTCAGGATAATGGTAAGGAGTGAGTGTACTGTGTCTGGTCAGGAAAGGATGTTGGGAGCACTCAGGAGCCCTGGTCTGTATTTCAATATTATTACTGGTTCCACCGACACTCACTTGATAACTATCTGTTAAACCATACATCGCTATGTGTGTTTCTCTATCAGTAATTAATAAACCACATGTTTTGCCTCTTCTCCTCTCTTCCTCCTCACCTATATACAGAGTAAAAGAGCACTCTGTCGGTCAGTTTCAGGTCAAGTTGACATGGGTCAAGTATATTTGGATGGTCACATTCCCACTTTTTTTTTTTTTTTTTAATCTACTATGAAAACAAACCTATTGCCAAAACCTGGTTTTTAATCTTCTGGGGGTTTCAT
>NW_008329320.1:999306-1022047 GCF_000622305.1 Nannospalax galili
CGGGTAGTTTTAGGGTCAATGTACAGTGGGTGAATATATTTGGGATGGTCTCATTCCCCCTTTTTTTTTTTTTTTTTAATCTACTATGAAGACAAACCTATTGCCAAAACCTGGTTCTTAATCTTCTGGAGGATTCATAAACCTACATGGAGGATTTGATGAAACTATAGACTACTGTCAGATTCACACACACAAACATAAAACTTGTATGCAGCTTCAGAGAGTCTCATTGATCTGGCCTCGAACTTGATCTGTAGCCAGAGCAGCCTTGAACTTGCATTCGTCCTCCCTCATCCTCTGGAGTAGCTGGGACAACAGGTCTATACCACCAGACCTAGCTTATTATTCTTGAGCTAGATTACCTACCCTGTTCCTTTCTAGCTAATACTTTGCGAATCTTGCAACATCTATAATAAACATCTACCTTTTTTATATGTATAAGTGTATTGCCTTCCTGTATATAAGTGCACCCATGTCATGCAGTTTCCCAGGGGTCAGAAGAGGACGTCCAATCCCCTGGAACTTGAGTTATGGATGGTTGTTAGCTGCCATGTGAGTTCTGGGAATTGAGCCTGGGTCCTCTGCAAGAGCAGCCAGTGCTCTTAACCACTGAGTCATCTCTCCAGTCCCATAAACATGTATTTTTAACAGCTACAATTTGACAGTCCATTATGGATAGAGAGGCAGGTAACACCTTAATGCAAAATTTCTACTATGTTCCTTAGAAATCATATTTTAAAAGACCCTAGAGAAAGCTTCATGGACGTGAAACTATTTTATTGAATGTGGCTCACTTTTCCAGGAGACTGTTTAAACAGACACTATTTCAACAGAGCAGGAGGCCACATTTGCAAGTTCAGGAAGCCATATGTTACGCTCTAGAGACATGTGTAATGTGTCAGCTATGAAGGGCTGCATGTGGGAAAGGCAGACCTTACCCTCAATGCGGGTTCCAAACATTCCTGCTAATACATCACGAATGAGATTTTCAATGGCTGGCCGGCAAGTTTCCTATTTATCAAATCATTTCCAAATGACACCTACTTGCTTAAGAGTCTTCCCTTGAAGCTTGGCCTTTGAAAGCCTTGCTTGACTCAGTCCAGGAGAGCAAAAAGCATGTCAACTGTGTGATGAATGCCGGGGCTTTGGCAACTAGCAACATCTGCCCTTGGCCAGACAAGGCATCGTCTTCTTTTATTTTAGTTTAATCATGAAAAACTAGTGGAAATCCAGTGGTCACAGACATCTGGCCAATGGGAAGGCTTGAGTTTTGGAATATATTAGTCCAAGCAAAGTAATCCAGTGGCACAGAAGTGAGCCAGAAAGAAAAAAGAAAAAAGAGTTTGCTTGATTCATTAGGAAAAGACGCTAAAGCCCAAACCATTACAAACTGAAATAGCTCTTGTTGTATGGGTCTGTTGGAGCAGCCATCAGGGGAAATCTATTTGAGAGATTATGTTTGGAAATGTTTCGTTTCTCCCTCCAGTTTAAGGAGGGCAGAATGTTTTGCCAATACAATCAGCAAGGCGAAGTGAAAGGCAAAGTGAACAGTGTTTGCATTGGGAAAGTTTCAGATTCATACTATCCAGAAAAAAAAATGGCATATACTTCAAAACTTCAAAATAGGCAAACTTCATGCCCATATAGTAGTTTTCCCTGTCAACTGAAACAGTCAGTACTTACACACGTCTATCTACTAGATATGCAACAATAGAGAAGTCTAAAGATGTTACACAGACAAGGCACAGTCCCTTTCATTTGTGCATTAATTCAACAAATATTTACTTGTTCCTTTTACATGACGAGCACCTCATTTATTGAATTTTATGTAAAGCTGCAAAGATAAACTAGAGGATGACCAGAAGTATACCAACCAAAGAAAAAAGAGTATCAGCCAGTGTCACCTAGACTAAGTGAAATGGGTAAACAACGCCATAGACAGAAGAGACAACTTTCAGCTGGGCAAGCACTCTTCTGGACTGGATCATGAACTAGATTTTACAGTGAGTGATATATAGGTTAATGGACAGAAGTCATGGGGGAAGAATGCAAGATGCATTCAGTAGAAAGTGTAGAAAGGAGTTGATCCAAGTAACGCCTCATAAGACTGTTCTTTTCAGTGCTCATAGGAAGCCTAGATTACCAATACCTCATTACATAAGCATCTGACCATACTCTTAGTTCAGTAAGCCTAACAGTTTCACAAAGACCTTTCCACATACTATTTAGTGACTTCAGGGCAACAACTGAGAAGTCCATTTAAAAATGCATTTTGACCTTCCTACATTTTCGTCTTAGATTATTCACACATGTCTCTGCTATTACCCTAAAATCCATCACCTTTCCTTTAATGAGCCATGTCAGGGGTTCCTGGGACCTTTTCCATATAAATGTTGAATGTTATGTATGGACATAATGTAATTACAAGTTACCTCCCTTCAAAATTCTGCCAAGACACTGCAACACATTCCTCTCACCATCCCTCACACTCCTCGGACCTTCTGGCCACCAGGACAAGGATACTGTCCTTATTAGGCTCCTCCAGGCTTCCCTGCACAGCTGTAATTAGATAGTACTTTTAAAGTATCTGTAAGATCTGTTGAATCTCAGTGGACAGAAGTTCCAGGGCATGGCCAGTGGCTAGCATCTATCTTATTTATCATCTAACCCTAGACCCCTCTGCCAATTGCCTGTCAGACAGAAGGGGCTAATTCTGAGTTGTCCTTTTGTGATAGTTTACTTGACACTATCTAGAATCTCCAGGGAAGGGAGTCTCAACTAGAGACTATCTAGATTAGGTTAGCCTACGGGCTTGTCTGCAAAGGGTTATCTTGATTCTGTTCATTGAGGTGAGAAATCCTGCCTACTGTAGAAGGCACTATTTCTTGGTTTGGGTCCTGGACTGTGCAAGAATGGAGGGAGCAAGCTGCACACGGCACCACAAGCACACGTGGATTCATTCTTCCTCTACTCCTGGCTGCTTCCTGTTCTTGTTCCTTGACTTCCCTGCAGTAATGGAGTATAACCTGGAACTGTGAGCCAAATGAAACTTTTCTCCCCTAAGCCAATGGCGGGTATTTGATGACAGCAACAGACACCACTTAATAGCATTTTGTCTCCTTTCTACCTCATAAGCAACTACTAATGAATCCCTTCCCTACTGGCTCTTTGCTTAGGAGGCAAGTATACTTAAATTCTCCATCATCTTACCACATTCCATTCTCTATGTGGATCAATCTTAAAATGCTATATTTAATACCATCTTAGAGGATGAAACTATAGCACAGTGGTAGGTGCTTGCTATAAGCAATAGTAGCAGCCTGTTTTACAGATGAGGAAATTAGGGCACAGAGAAACTAAGACGTTTGTAAAAGTCACTCCATTCACAGTATAGTTGATTATCTCAAGAGGAGAAAGTAATGGCTCAATGGAAAGGAAAATGAAGAAAGGAAGTTCTGGCATTTTACAGAATGAGGCAAGCAAAGCACTGGATGGAGAGAGGATGAAAACAGAAGGGGGTGTGTGGATGTCTGAAAGGGGGGCTGGGAGGAGAAGGACGCAGGCAAATGGCCGATCTTTGTGGGGTTATGTTGTCTCAGAGAGTGACGAGGAGGAGGAGGAGAAGGGGCAGAGAGGCAGAGGTACGGGGGAGTCACAGTGTGTGTTTCATGGCTTTTATGAGTTTTGGGGGAAGCAGAAGCCAAAGCAAGCAGGGTCAATGGTGAAGAAAATTAACAAATGGTGACATTCCCCATAGCTCTCAGGGAAAGGAGAAAGGAAAACCACATGAAATGAGGAAAGGGTTTTCAAGTAGCCTCTAAAGTCCAGCTGGGAACAGGAATTATAACTCTATAAAGGAACTATTTGGTAATGCCAGATGATGTTTTCTTGGAAGACTGAACAAGACAGAAGCAAGGGGTAGTTGGCTGATCCCTGGTCAGAGGTTGGAATGAAGGGGTCTAGCAGACTCATGAGGTCAAGAAGATGGGAGGTGCCACTGAGACGTAACCTAAAGTGACTGTACGATCGAGATGGCTGTAGATAGGTTCAGGGCTCAGTCTTATAGACCAGGGAAGGAGTTTGATGAGTCATTTATGGAAAGAGTAAAGTTCCAGGATGAAGACAGAAAGGAAATGGGAATCCTGGGTAAATATCAGGGAGCATTAGGATACCTGGGCATTAGAATACTGAGCCAAAAGCTGGAAGGAGTGTGATGAGAGTGGTACAGAATAGTGAGCCTCAGCAGACACAGAAAGACGGAAAGATGGCCATGTAATGATGCAGGTAGAGGCTAGAATTGTGCCACCAGGAAATGAAGAACATTAGGGCTTCAGCAGGTCCCAGGAGCTAGAAGATCGTAGAGAGGATTCTCTCCTCCAGCCTTTGGAAGGGGAGGAAGCATGGTCCTGCTGATACCCTGAGTTTGGACTTCTGACCTCTAAACATGAGAGAGTGCAATTTTTTTAGTATTTCTATTTACTATTTTTATTTTATGTGTATATGTGTATTATGTGCACATATGTAAGGGTACTGTGTCATGCAATACCCGCAGAGATCAAAAAAGGGCATCAGATCTCCCGGAACTGGAGTTAATGGATGGTTGTTAGCCTCCACGTGGTGCTGGGAACCAAACCCAGGTCCTCTCCAAGAGCAGCCAGTGCTCTTAATCACTAAGCCATTTCTCTAGCCCCCAGAATTCATTTCTATGGTCACGCAGTTGTGATAATCTGCCACAGAAGCCTCAGGAAAGAAGCTTAGGAGGCAGGGAAGGTACTGTTTTCCTCAGAAAAGTATGAATATTGGGTGAGGAGCAGGGGACTGGCTGGAACAGAACACCAGGTGACAGCCACAAAGGACAAAGGGAGAGACCTAGGTCTTGTAGCATTAAGGTTGGAAAGTTCTCTCAGTCTCTGTTTCTCTCTCTCTCTCTCTGTGTCTCTCTCTGTCTCTCTGTCTCTCTCTCTCTCTTGACCAGGGCCTTGCACACTGAGTTAGAACCTCAGACCCTCTAATTTCTTTTTAGACATAGGAACCACACCTGAAACTAACTCAGTATTACATATGAAGTTGGTAGTTATACAAAAGCAACTACAGAACATGCCCATAACAAGGCCTCTGTGCATAGCAAGCTCTCATAAATTTTATGCATATACATATGGGATTTGACTTAATAAAAAAAAATTCCTTGCTTACATGATGTCCTATGATCTGAGCAAGGCTCCATGTATGCAGATGGGTCCCTTGGAGACACGCTTGGCATACACCAAAAGTATTTCTGGCATGTATTTAAACACAGCCCCCAAGTTTTGCTCTTCCCTCAAGTGGCACAACATGGATTTCACATGAAGCATCCAAACAAAATGGGTTCATCCACAAAGCCTGCTCACAGGTCTTTTAGAGTCTTCAACATGGCAGAGGCCCCGGTACTATCTGTTCTCATCATATAAAGCACTCTGTCCTTTATCTATGCTAAAAGTTTAATAAGGAACAAAAATGATCTCACACGCCATGAAAACAGTCCTTATAGTTGTGATTCAATTCTAAATCTTATCGCTGTTTTTTCTCCTATACCCCTCCCCTGCCTTTTGGGAATCAGTTCAAGAGTTGAAAGCAGAGATACACAATGGGTTTCAGGTTTGTATCCACTGCCTATGATTCATTTGAGGACTTACTTGGAGACTAAGAAAAAGATTAAGAGTCCTGTACTTCGTGTCTCAACCCTGGGCATGTGTAAATCATAAGTGGTTATGGGGGTGGAACGGTGTCCCCCAAACATCTCTACCTCATAATGGAATCTGAATTAGAATAGGATATTTGCATATCTAAGCAGTTAAGGATCTAGAAACAAAATTAACTTGACTTCGATGATACATAGGACATGGGGAACAAAGCAGCACTAATGGAGGCAGAGATAGCCCAAACGAAAAATACAGGATTGCTGGCATCCCTAGAAGCTAGGACAGGCTTGGGATAAACTTTCCTTCGGGACCTCTCAAGCTTGTGATCTGCATGATACCTTGACTTTGGAGTTCTGGCTTCCTGAACTGTAAGAGAATAAATTTGTGTTCTTTAAGCCTCCCATTTTGTGGTAATCTGTTATGGTAGCCAGGGACACCAATACTGTGACCAATGGAGAGTAGGCTGCTCATCCAGCATCAGGTACCCATGAAGACTCCATCCCTGCTGACTGCAGGTCCATAGTGACCCCTGGAGCAGCCACATGTCTCACTGGCTTGCTTTGTGTTTGTTCATTCTTGGGCCATGTTTGTGCTTAGCCTTTACCTCAAGGCCAAAGGAGTGTCAAAATTCTTAAGTACTCCTCTGCTTAAAACGTTTTTTAAAGGAAACCTTTTATGATAAAATAAAGTGATTGTTTAAGCCTATGTTTCTCAATGAGCATAGTCACAAAGCTACACATAAGAACCACCTATCTTTAGAAAAATGGGAATGCTTTATAAAATTCCCTAAGTGATTCTATCATCAGCCAGAATTACTTTATTTCATGACAAAAATGAAGATGACAAATTAGTCTGTTATTCAGCACATCTCTATCTGTTAAACGCTGAAGTGGATGGGAACTTAAATCTCAACACTCATACCTCTTAGCACACATAGAACTACTATGTGCCAAAGGCCAGCCATGATGCTTTATGGAGAGAAAAAGAACCCAACTTGAGCTCATTGTATCCTCCTTCCCATGAGCCTCTTATCCCAATGCCCCGTCTTGGTTGGTAACAAACTCCCTCAAACAGACCAGGCTGGCTTGTTCTCCTTTCCCTCCACCTTCCCAGTCAATCACCAGGGACTGCCACTGCTGCCTCTCTGGCACTGATCTCATTCCCTTTCTATGGTTAGTGCCTTTGCTCAACCCAGTTCAACAAGCACCTTTTTGTTTGCTACAGTGGTACAGAATCCTATTAGGTCCTTCTTTCCTTCCTTTTTGCCCAGTTCCTGGGGCATAATAAAATGCACAAATACTTAGCAGAACATGGAAGAAGTCTGATATTAACCGTTGTTTTTCTAGGACACTTCAGTAATTGGCTTTTCCAGCTCTGCTTTTCCACTTCCTCATTCTCATGCCAACCACCCTGATAGGCAAATATTTTTACTTACTGCTCTAGCTCTTTCCATGTCTATCCATGGCTAAGAAGACACCCCATACTCTTCAGCCCAGCTTCTTAAACTGTGGGGTGCCATCCCATATGGGGGTATAACTGAATGCGAAAATTTTTTTAAAATCTTATAATGGTAAAAGGTTTCTGAATATGCGATTATCAAAAATTAATTCAAAATCAAACACATAATGAATACAGGGTATTTTTGAAGGGCTTACCTGTATTGCACTGTGTGACTCTGCCACAGCCTTGGTTCTGAACACACAACATGGACACTTTGCAAAGCTCATGCCCTCACATCATGCAACACCAATAAATGTTGCCTCAGATGTTCTGGCTCAGATTCAAGGCTGTTGTGGTAACATGAACTGTAGTGTTTTTACTATACATACAAAGGTTTCTGCTTGTCCAGAAACATAACTAAATTATGGAAAACAAAGACTTTCAATATTTTCCTACCATCATTCCTCATTAGTACATATTTGGATTATATTTTATTAGAATGTTTAATTAAAAAAATTCTTATTTGAGTCGCTGACGAGTTTCATTTTAAAAAATCATTAAATCAATTTTGGTTTAGGATTAGGACAGAATTTCATATAATTTATGAAAGTGTCCTACACATACTTTTATATTTTCTACTAGGTATTTATGTGATTCAGCATTCCTAGCATTTGTAATTATAAAACTAAACTGGGGGCTGGAGAGATTGCTCAGTGGTTAAGGGCACTGTCTGCTCTAGCAGAGGACCTGGGTTCAAATCCTAGCAACTACATGGCAACTAACAACTGGCCATAACTCCAGTTCAGGGGATGTGAAGCCCTCTTCTGATCTCTGGGGGCACTGCATGACACAGTGGTGCACTTACACACATGCAGGCAATACACTCATATACATAAAAAAAATTTTTTTAATTTAAATAGATTTTTAACTCTGAAAATTGTTGAGGATACAATATCAAACACCCATCCAAGATTTAATTCTTTATGTAAAAATAAACAAACACATCCATCTCATTAGTATGTAAATTTGTTTTCATCATTAATAAATTGTAAAATTATATGCATATGAAAGAACCGTTTTAAATAAATTTTTTATAATTTAGAAGTAAATGTTTGATTTGTATTCCTATTTATATACCTATATACCCAGGGTTATGTAAAAATTTCTTGGGTGTAAATGAAAAAATTTAAGCAGTCCTATTCTACAGCAGCCCCCACCAAGACTTCTTTTTTTGAGACAAGCTCGCACTGTGTAGCCCTGATTGGCTTTAAAGTTGCTATGCAGACCAACCTGGCCTTGAACTCACAGAGATCCACCTGCCTCTGCCTCCTGAGTGCTAGAATTAAAGGCAGGTGCCATGCTGTCCCAGACTGCCTTTGATTCAGTTTCAGTCTGGAACTGTGCCATGGCCTGCTCTTTCTGCAGTCAACCTCATGCACGATCTGCCTCAGCTAAGCTCTAGACTCCACAACCCATGCCACTCTTTTTCTTACACACCAACTACTCCAGTACTTTGGGGTCTCTCATGTTTATCTTACCATGTACCTGCCAACAAGACATGAAGTTGCTCCCTAACATTCATTTTAGCAAAGCTTTATTCTAGCATCTGAGGTTACATAGTTGAACAGTCATTAACTGAAATGCTTGAGACCAGAAGTGTCTTACATTTTAGATATTTGTACTTTCCTAATAAGCTACTAAAAGGTGGGGCCTAAGTCTAAACACAAGTTCATTTTTTTCTTTCATGTATACACATATATGGCAGTTTTATGTAATATTTTAGATAATTTTGTAATGCTTTATGGTATAAACTTTTCCAACACTTTTGTATTGTGCTGGCACTCAAAAGTGTGCAGATTTTATTTATATAGCACTCCCATTTCATGTCTTCTTAAGGACAGGAATACAGCATAGGTTTAAAAGCCTGGATTCCTGGTTCTTGGGTTCAAATCCTGGTTCTACCACTTATTGCTTCTGTGACCCATAGATGGTATTTAACTTTATGTGTTTCCAGTTTCCTGAACTGTAAAACAAAATTGCTAACAACACACTTTACATCTTTGACTTCCCCAAAAGATTATACTGAATGGTCAAATATTTCATACTCTTTGATAATGCCCCCTTGATAGACCTATTTGGGTGCTTTGTAATGAATCAGTCCATGAAAACAGAACTTTCTCTCTTTGGTTTCAAAGCAACATCTCAATTCTTTGGTCATCATCCCCATTCCAAATGTCTATAAATATTGCAACTGGAGCTAGAAGTCTCAGAATTCAGAAAGTGATTTAAGTAATCAAAATACTACACACATGAAGCACAGTATTTAGTGTTTTCAAATGCTTTTTACTTTTTGTTTGTTTGTTTGTTTGTCTTTGGTGGTACTGGGAATTGAACCTAGGCCTTCTGCAAACTAGGCAAGTGACCCCAGAGATTAATTTTAAGTAGTCTGGATATTTTAATAGATTTGAGGCAAGAGACGCCACTGATTTATTTATAACAGAACTCTTAAGAGTTCTTAAGAAAGGGCAAATTTGTTGCAGCCTTTCTATATTCCAATAATAGCAAACACAAAATAAACTCCAATACCTACCCACAAGGGAAAAAAATCTAGTTCCATGGAATTATTTCTGCCTGATGCTGAAGGCAGGGGTCAGAGCTTTTTAAGAGTACATACAATGGGCTGAGAAGTTCACTATCAGTCTGATCTGTCTGTTTATTCAGTGAATGAGTAAAAAGCTCAAGAGAACATTGGGCTTTAAAGATAACACTGCTACCAAAAGTACATTAGGAAGAAGTCAGTCCTCAAAACTGTCCCCAAGATATTCTTTCCTCTTGTGCACTGAAACTACTTTAGAGTTTGATTTTGGTTGGGTACAAGAGAGGGAGAGGTCAAGATGAACATGTCAAACTCTGGACACCAGTAGGAGGAAACCACCGTCATTCCCACCTTTTGGAAAGGTATGGGCCCAGAAAGTGAACCTGCCTGGGTTCACATAATGCTAGTTCCTCTCTGTAACATGGGCAAGTTATATTACCTTTGTGTGCCTTGATCATAAAATGAAAGGTAATAAGAGTAAGCCCAGCTGGGCACTGTGGTGCAATGCTTTTAATCCCAGCACTTGGGAGGCAGAGGCAGGCGGATCTCTGTGAGTTCAAGGCCAACCTGGTCTACATAGCAAGTTCCAGGTCAGCTGGGGCTACAGGAAGACCCTGTCTCAAAAAAATCCGAAAAAAAAAAAAAAAAAGGCTGTTGTAAGAATTCAATGAATCAGATATTTTTAAACCAGTATCTGGCTGTTAGTAAACGTTTAGTAAGTGTTAGCTAATATGGTTATTATTCACATTCCCAAGGGAAATGCCATTCTGCTATTTTGAATAATGGCCCGTTTTTCCTCTAGGCTTAGTAGATGTTCACATTCATAATATACTCCCATGGCCAAATCCAGATCTGCTGACTGGCTCTAACACAGATGAGACACTGCTGACTGTATGCAAGTCTAGAAACTTCTGTGGCAACTCTCTTTGCTCAGACAAGGACTGACTTCTAAGTTATTGGTGGTGTAAACTTCGCAGGAATTCATTAAAAAAAAAAAACTTAAATTATATATCACTGTCCCAGTAAAATGAACTACAGAATATAAAATTATGGAGCAATTTGTATCTTCACAGGAAATAATGGAAGGATGCTATGCCTAAGCTAGAAACTACAAGGTATGTCTTATAGTTTTAGGTCAAATAGGACAAATTTGAAGAAAGGCCAACTGGACCACAAATGCTAATAAACCGCTTTCTTGTCTGTCAGGAAAACACCTGAAAAAGAGCCCAACAAAAGCCCATTCATACAGCCTAATTCAAGGGGCCAAGAGTGGTGGTAGGCATGGTTCATACCTACCTGATTCTCACTTATTCACTGTGAGGTACACAACCTGTCAACAGCACACAATAAACATGGGAGGACAACTGTACAGACATGTGTAGCCGGTGTGTACAGAAGACAATTGCGTCCCGCCAGGGAGAGGGCAGTGCCCCGCTAATTCCACCAGGCCACCAATGCCATCCAATCTTTGTCACTGTTAAAAGCCTATATGCAGCAGGGTGCACCTTGTTCTTCAATTCCCCATGAGCATGGTCCTTCCTTTAGAAGCATGGTGAGAGAACCAGCACTATTCTAAGAAAAGCCCAGGCATCTAAATGACAAGTTCTTTAAGGAATAGGAACACATTTCTTCCTACAAAATAGTTATATTCATCTAGAAGGCAGAGCGGGCTTTCAACCAGAAGAAAAATGTGCCCCTGAAACCGCCCTGAATATTGGCACTGCACAACACAGGTGTAACTACTTACATGAAGGCAATATACTCATATACATAAAAAAAAGTAATTTTTTAAGATAAAGAAAAGTAGAAGGAAAAAGAAGAAGATATGGATAGAAGACCTAGAAAATAAATGATGTTGGGATCTCAGCAAAATTAAAAGATAGAACAAAAGAAAACTACCCTGAGCTAAAGAAAAGCACATCTATAAAAAGACTTGACATTTTGAGGCACATTTTTGTAAAGTTTTACTGATTTAAAGGACAGAGAAAAAAAAGAAAAAAGAAAGAAAAAAAAAGAAAAAAGAAAACCAAAAAACAACTTTTGCTCTCTAGGTAGAAAACAGGTAATTTTCAAAGGCTTCCCAAACCAGCCTGGCTCAAATTTTCTCAGAATACTGCACACCAAGAATTAGTGGGCTGTCATCAGCAGATGTTAGAGAGGAACCAAGCATCCCCAGCAATTCTCTTCCTGACAGTGCTTCAAAGCTGGTAACAAAAGGAAAATTCATACTCAGACAGACAGAGCCAGAGCCTGTTTCTACCTAACTACAGCTACAGATTTTCACAAATTTGGCTTAACTGATCAAGAAGTAAATCAAAATAAGGACACATGAATGTGGAAATTTCATTAATATAAATGTCAGGAAGTAAAATTACTGTTCCTATGGTTACAAAAATAATCACAAAAATATAAAATAAGTATGAAGCCTGAAAACAAGTATGTTATTGCTGGCCATTACTCTACACAGATGGGGAGTTTTGGTTAAGAAGCCATATTTACCTGCAATACACCTTCTTTGCCTAAAGAATGTACTGCTGACTGACATCAATCTACTTGGGATAGGTGGAAGGAATTAATTCAGAAAAGCCAGTGATTCTCCATAGCTCTTTTTAAAAAGATTTTATTTTCGTTTTTAATTAGGTGTATGGGGGACACTATGTGCATGTATGGGTGCTGGTGCCCATGGAGTCCAGAAGAGGGCATCAGATTCCCTGGAGCAGGAGTTACAGGCAGTTGTGAGCTGCAAATATGCGTACTAGGAATCGAATCTGGGTCCTATGTATAGCAGCAAGCACTAACTCATGGGCCATCTATCCAGCCCCTGGATTTTTAAAAAATAAACTGTTCTTAAGAATTTCATCCAAATTTTACACTCGAACTATCTTCTTTAACCTGTCAAAAATCCTTCAAGCCCAGTTTGTTATTGTTTTACCCTCATATCCTGCACTCTATTAGAATTATTTTTGCAGTTACCTTAAGTCTGAGTTGTTATATTTAGTATACTGAATTGGCATCAGGAATCTACATGTTTTAAACAACAAAGTATGGCAAATATTAAAGATTGTTCTTATAAAGGAAGTTTTTCATGTTAACAAAAAGGAATTTCCTACCTTTTCTCACTGTTGCCACAATATTTTTCAAACGCACGTTTTATAGACTTTTATGAGACTGCTCCAATTTAACTGAAATTTCAATCTACTTAAGCAAAAATCTTTCCAAAGTATGTCCCTAACTATGGAATTTTAAGCCACTGTGCAGTTAAAACTACTTGCACTTTTCTTGTACATTACATACACAATTCAAGTTTCCTCCTTCTCTGGAGAAAAAAAAAAATTTAAAACCACTTACCACAGAGACCCACTGTGAGACTGAATGAGAAAATGTGTTAAAACTCTTGCTAATGTGCCTCGCACATATTCAGTGCTGACTAAACATTTGCTATTATCAAGACCACCTATATTATATGCCCTGTGCAGCACTAGGGCCTGGGGATGTCATAGGAAATTAGATCCATCTCCAGGTTCTTAACTCTTACTGCTTACAGGCTGATACTGGTCAAACTTGTATAGACAAGGAGATACAGATCTCTCATGCCACCACTTTCCTAGATGCTAAAATTCCATTCTGATTTATTAAGCTCTAACCACTTAAATAAACCCTGTAGAATTAATTTGCCTGAAATACTTTCTCAATAAATTACAAACCAGTTAGGAGAGAAGATGAATAGCATTTGGAGACTTGTTTTACAAATTAGAGGGCTCTCATTTTCTGGTCTTCAAAGTGAGGGCTACAGTGTAATTTTTAAAGTTATTTGGAAGATTTATACCGTAATAAAGATGTTGTTCCAAATTAGCACATACATTTATAGAAGCCAAATATTAGGACAGTCAATTGTTGAAACATAAGCCAGACTGTGGAATGAAGTAATAGTTATTAGGGCATCTAGGCGTCTGTAATAAATCTTGGCACAACTTCCCCTATGGTGCCAGCATTATAATACTAATGTCATTACTTCCAAGCTCAGGGCCTTCATACCAACTGGAGAGGGACGATCAACAGAATTACACAAAGATTGGGGTGCCCACAAGGGAAGACCACTAGCTCTTCCATCAGTTGCCCATCTCCTTAGGCACTGAACTGACTGGTTCCCACTGTCTCTGAGCTACTGACAAGAACTAGACAAAAAAGAGGCGTGTGGAAGCAGCACTGGAAAAGTAGCGAGTGTATTCACTTTGGAGCGACGAGGGTGGGTGGGCTTGCTTGGGGTTGGTCTGCTACCGTTATGCAGCGGAACCAAAGCCAGTCTGCTGTCACCCTAACCAGGATGGCTGCCCTTCAGCTAGAAGATCCCTACAGCACTGGGTGGGGGGCTAGCAAAGGGAGACCGAGGCAGGGAACAGGGACTCGAAGGACACTCTCTGGTCCAGCTTCAACAAACCAGAGGATCACATGTATATCCTGCTAGTTAGAGATGTTTACCACCCCCCAAATTCCTTCCTGACTTCAAATTCCAGGGGTGGGGCTTGACCCCAATGATAAAGGGACAGAAGAGCAAGGGCAGAGTGTCCTTCTATTCTCTCATTTCAGATGTGTTGATGCTGGGTGGAGCGACACAGGGAGAAAAAGATTTCACTGAAGTTGAATGAGTTTTTAGATTGGTCTCTGAAAGTTTCTGAATGTTGCAGGCTGTAAAGGACAAGGAAATGGAGAAGAATACAGACTTTACAATGTGTACAAAATGGACTGGAGATAACTCAGCAAACCAACTCTCTCTTGAATATAGTTCATTGTCTGTGCTCAATAAGTAGGGCTTTAGGTCCTAGGCTGGCTGGCTGTTCATTCATCCAACAGATGTCTTTGAGCGCACATCAGAGTACAGCCCCACAAAGTTCTGTGCCCTGGAAGCCAAATTCCAGGTGTGTGATGGACTCTGCGAGCTTCCCCAGCCAGCCTGGGCTTCCAATTCCTCAGTCTTGTTCTAACATTTCCTCCTCTAATTAACTGTAGAAATCATGGAAATGAAATAGAATTAAACCACCCGAGTCTTCTTTTTCTTTTCTTTCTTTCTTTCTTTCTTTCTTTCTTTCTTTCTTTCTTTCTTTCTTTCTTTCTTTCCTTTCTTTCTTTCTTTCTTTCTTTCTTTCTTTCTTTCTTTCTTTCTTTCTTTCTTTCTTTCTTTCTTTCTTTCTTTCTTTTCTTTTCTTTTGCTTTTTCTAGCAATATATACTTCAGACAATAAGATGGAGTTGAACAGCTTGTATTGCAGAAAAAGAGCAAGGGCAAACAGCTGTGACAGGGAGCTTGCCTCCTCACCTTTATTTCCAAATAAAATGTGTGAAAATTCCTCTGGCACAAAAAAAAAAAAATCAAATTATTTATGACTTCAAAGCATCAAGCAGGCTAAGTATTTTATAAATGTATTGGTAAAAGTTACAGCTGTTGTTTTATTGTTGTTTAGATTTTGAGACGGGTTCTCATGTAGCCAGGGCTGGCCTTGAACTTGATGCACTGGCTTTGAACTCCTGATCCTCCACCTCTGCCTCCAGACTGCTGAGATTACAGGCAACAGAACATCATGCTTGGCCAAACCAAGGGGCCACAGAGAAAGCTCAGCAAGTAAAGATGCTTTTTGTTAAGGCTGATGATCTGAGTTTGACTGCTGGGACCCACATGGTGGAAGGGGAGGATTGATGGCTACAAGACAGCCACATGTACGCTATGACGCGAGCGTGTGCACACACATACACACAAAATATCAACCAACCAACCAGTCAATCAATCAATATGATAATAAAAATTTTAAAGACTCAGAAGAACCTGCCCTGGTAAGATTTGTGATAGTGAATTAACAGGCTTGTACGACTGTCATATGACCCCCTGAAGAAAGGAAACATCCTCCAAAGCCCTATAGCTTACTTTAGCACCATGACAAAGGGGAAAAAGAACCTAGTACTAGCCCCAGAAGTACCTTCCCTGGCAGCCAGCAGTCCTGCTAGCCTGAACCATCAGGGGAGACTATCTCCCAGGCAGTCTCTAGGCTGGCCCACTCCTCTGCTTTCCCTCCTAACTCATCTCCAGAGTCAAAAGTGCCTGTGATTATCTCCTTGTCAAGGCTCTGAGAGACTGAAAACAGAAAACAGGAGGCTGACAGTTGCTTGACTAATAGCCTCCTTCCCCAGACTCCAAAGATGGAGGCTCTGCAGCAGGTCCTTCCAAACAGACTGTCTTGGTCATGTCTGGACTCCAGGAAGGTCAGGCCATTCCTCACTTCCGTGAATACTCAAATGCCCTGCTGTGAATCAGTGCCAAACTCACCTAGCCAGGGAAACTGCAGTTTTTCAACAGTCTTGTGTCAGAATAGGCCTTGAAAAGACAATTACAAAGAAAGTTGGATGATCAGAGTATCTGGAAACTAACTCCTAGTGCCTTTTGTCATCTTCCTCTCAAATTGATAAGGAATTGATGCTTGCTGACTTATATTTGCTGTTCGTTTGTTTTTGAGGGGGGTGGAGAGTAGCATCCTTTAAAATAATCACATAGGTAACAGTGTCAGGAAATCAGAAAGGTGGGAAATTTGTGAGAAAGACAAACAGCCAGCCTTGTGTATCCAGGTTGCAAAACTCAAACCTTCCCAAACCCACAGTACCAAAGTCATCTTCTATCACTTACTCTAAAATAAATAAGTAGGTGTATAAATATACAAAAAACATAATTTTACTTATCTAACCAGTTTATCTAAAACATGAAAAAATAATAAAATAAGTTCCTAATATATTACTCTCTTAGATAGTATTTTTGCTTTAGATGAAGATACTGTAGCTTACACAAATGCATGTGGCTGTATCTTTTCAATTTATAACATTACACCAGCCTGCATTATACCTGGCCTGCAACTCCATGTAGCCCAAGCTAGCCTAGAATTTACCTTCCTCCTGCCTCTGCCATAAAAACACATTAGTAAGTATGCACTACCACATCTAACATTACACATTTTTATCTGTAAGATTTTCAAAACCAAATATGACCACATAATCAAACAAGAAAGTAAAAAGAACATACATACCCATACTTTAATGTTGCACTTTAAAAATAAAGTTAATATTATGTTTTATTTGCTATCAATTTTCCTTTTCTATCATAATCCTCTTGTCCTATTTTCTTTCACTCTAATATATTAAAAGCACTTTTATAGGGCAACAAACTGTTATTTTATAGGATACATACATGCCATAAAGTACTTTAAAAACCTTAATTGACATTCTTCTGTTGTTTAATATTTAGGTTATTATTAGCAAAGAAATAGAAAGAACACAGCCAGAATCCTATCTACACACTGTTTTCATTTTGATTTACTGTAGCACTGGGGTGGGGGGATTGAACTCAGGGCCTTCTGCATGTCAGGCAAGTACTCTATCACACGCTATACCCGGGCCCCTATTTTTGGATGTAGTATTTTATTTTTAAACTTAGGTATAATTTCTGTCCATAAAGAACCTCAGCAAAATGAGGACACTAGATAGCATCATTTTGGAAAATGCTTGTTTTTTTTTTTTAAAACAATGAATAGTTATTTATTCTTTTTAAACTTATTTTTATTTTATCTGTATGAGTGTCATGCCTGCATGTAAGTGCAGCCATGTCATGCAGTGTCCCCAAAGGACAAAAGAGGGCATTGAATCCTCTGGAACTGGAGTGATGGATGGTTGTTAGCTACCATGTGGGTGCTGGGATTCAAGTCCAGGTCTTCTGCAAGAACAGCTAGTGTTCCTAACCTCTGAGCCATCTCTCCAGCCCCAGTTATCTATATTCTTATGGAAATATTTAAAAATAACCAAGAGCAAGGAGCATAATTTATCATCTCACTTCAGCGGCTACCAACTAAGCGCCTTCTCCCCTCAGCTGATCCCTGATATTAAACTCTCCCCATTAGCATCAACACATATTTGGCACGTCTCTTTTTTAAACATAAGTACAATAATACATCTAAAAAGATTACACTATTTCCTTAATACAGCAAATATCCTATGAGTATCCTAATTTCCCCAATTGTCTCATGAATTTTTCTTAGTTTGGTGAACTAAGTAAGTATGGGCACAAGTAAGGCCCATACATGGCAAATGGCTCCATCTCACCAGTTTCTTAATTTATGAGCTTCCCCTTCTGTACTTCTCTCATACCCTTTTCTTTTAATTTATATGTTGAAGAAATGAAGTCAACTGCTCTCAGTCTCACACTTATAATTCTTACTGTATCTCATAATGCTATTTAATCTATTTCTTTATCTACTATATTTCCTGCAATTTTGTTGTAGTGCCTAAAGGTCTGATCTAATTCAGTGCAATTTTTGGCAGGAATACGTATTTCATAACTGATAGCATGCACTTCCATTAGGAAGCATGAAACGTCTGGCTGCCTTTCTCTTTTCATGAGTTCAATAGTCTTGAAGGGATTGTTGTGTTTTTGTACTTAATAACTTTTCATTATGGAAAAGGCTCAGTGGGGAAAAGGTACTTGCCGCCAACACTGATGATTTCAGTTCTAGAATCCACATGGTAGAAAGAACTGATTCCCACAAGTTGTCCTCTGACCTACACATATACACACACACCCTATACATATGTGTGTGTGTGTGTGTGTGTGTGTGTGTGTGTGTGTGTGTAATAAAATTTGTTTCAAACATTACAAATGCCCTGGCCCAATACTTACCAGCCCATATCCCTTCTCTTTTTCTATTAATCAGTGTCCTGATCCTTCCTGGCCTACAGATTATGACAAAGCAAAGCCCAGATAACATACCATTTCATCTCTGTACTTCAGTACACATCTCTAAAACACAGATTGTTGTGACTTTTATTTTCTTTTGTCTTTTGAGAAAAGATGCCACTATATAGCCCAGGCTGGCCTAAAACTCAAGGTCCTCTTGCCCCAGCCTTTTGAGTTGCAGGTATGGACCACCATGCTCAATCCCCTCTCCCTGCAACATCCTATTGGTTCTGTTTCTCCAACACACATTATCACTGATCCATTTAAAAATTGAGTGTGGGTTTATTTTCTAGAAAAGTGAAATTTCAGAAGCTGATTAAAGTTAAGATTTAAATGTCATTTTTAATAGTGATGCATTCACAAACATAATCTGACTTGATTCTTTGCACCAGTCTTGTTTTAATATATGAATTAATTGAAAATTCTAGGAATGCTTTAATGGCATCAGATGGCTGTACAGAATTCAGTTTTTTTCCAACTGTATTAAATTTTCTGGGGCTGGGAAGATAGCTCAGTCTGCAAAGTGTCTGCCATGCAAGCCTGAGGACCCCAGTTTGATCTTGAGAACCCATGTAAAAAGCTGGGTATGATGCTGCATGCTTATGATCCCAGCATTTGGGAAATTTAGAGAGGTGGATCCCTGGGGCTCCCTGGCCAGCCAGCTTGGCCTACTCAGCAAGCCCAGGTCCCAGTGAAAGACTTTTCTCAAAAATCTAAGTAGGGGCTGAAGAGGTGGCTCAGCAGTTAAAAGCACTTGCTGTAGCTAACAATCATCCCTAACTTCAGTTCCAAGGGATCCAATGCCCTCTTCTGGCTTCCACAGGCACTGCACACACAAGGTGCACTTATACGTATACAGGAAAAACACTCATACACAGAAAATAAAAGCAAATTAAAAAAAAATTTAAGTAGATAGTCACATGTACAGGATACACAGTTATTTTCTGCATTATCTTTAGACTGTAGCATTTGGCCATTGGTGAAAAGATTCTCCTATGTTCACATACTGGATGTGAACTGTCTTCTGAGTACTGCTGCTTATTTTGCCTCCTAGTTGGTGAATTTGCAATAATCAATAAAGGTAGTGAATTTTGCTATGAATATTTTCTCAATCTGGTATTAGCTCAGGAATGGAGTGGGGTAGAGAATGGACTCTCTTGTGACTTCCCACTACCAATAAGTTTAGACTTCCTTATGAAAGTGCCCTTACTATTCCTGCTGCTAAGCTCAAAGTTCCTTCCTTTCTAAAGGATGTAATGGATATTCTATTTCATTTTGTTCTAGTTCCTCTAAAAATTCACAATGCTAATTGTACTTAGGTCTTACATGCTTAGACAGCTACTTGGATTGTATAAACCACAGGATTTATTTTCATGACCTATAGGTCACATCCACTGACAGAAAAGAGTGTTTCATAATAGTGGCATATTTCTAAATAATTTGAATCATTTTGCAGACTACCCACAAATATGTTTCCATATGTTTCTAAGGAAAAAATTCCAATCCCTGTTAGAGAAAAGGGATCCCTGTCATCTCCTTTTTAAAGATTTCTAAGAAATTAGGACATTGTTTAGTTATATGCAAGAATGAAAAGTGGGAATTTATTTAAATCACAATGAGGTGAGTACGTTTTTTAACGGACGGCCTCTTCTTTAACTCTAACCATCACAATTTAAATAGACCCAAGTCCTTTTTTAAAGGAGCGCATTTATTAAGCACAAGTTTGGTAACCCGGGAGACCCTCTTTTCCCTTCTACCAGAGACTGTCGTCTTAGAAACGCAAACTCAACAGACAGCCAGTTTTCTAGGCCTCAATCAAATGGACAGTAGGAATAACAAAAGCAATGTGGAGCTCAAATATTATTACAACTATAGTCCTAGGGCTGTTTTTTAAGGAATTCCCAAAATAGTAAAGTAGAATTATGGTGCAAAGTTCCAAGGCAATAAGGTGGAAAAGCCAAGACTAAGAAATTGATGAAACCTGTCTTAGAGAGTATAGAATTTATGAGGTATGTGTAAAGAGCTGTCAGCTGGCCCGATCACACTTACTGCTTGTATCACACACAGAACTGTAGAATAAGGAGCATGCTACATTTAACATGTGATCAGCTTATTCATATATGAAAGAAGACTGGTGCAAGTGAGAATATGCATATGAACATATCATTAATAGCATTTGAAACTTAGTTTTTAATTAATCAACTTCTGAAATTCCACTTTTCTAGAAAATAAGCCCAAGCTACCACTTTTGATCACCATATCCACATGGCTAGATTATGGGTCTAGTTGTTTGCTCAAATGCTAATCTGAACATTGCTGAGACGGTAATTTTTTTTTAGCCTTACGGGCATGATTAACAATTAAATCGGTAAAGATGGTCCCTTCCATAATATAGGTAGGCCTTATTCAAAGAGCAGAAAACCACAGAAGTCTGTCTTCAGACTTCTCAAGCTACAAAGTCTACTCTTTTGAGACAGGGTCTTCCTGTAGTTGCAGCTGGCCTGGAACTCAATATGTAGACCAGGCTGGCCTCGAACTCACAGTGATCAACCTGCCTCTGCCACCCAAGTGCTGGGATTAAAGGCATTTGCCACCACGCCCAGTTTAGGTGGTTTTACAAATTTTCACTAAAATTAGATAAGGTGTTGGTTTGTTCAGGCTGCCATTACCAAAATACTATGCCCTGAGTGACCCAAACGGCAGAAATTTGTCATCTCATAGTTCTGAGTCTGAAAATCCAAGTGAAGATGTCAGCAAGTTGGTTTCTCCAGAGACTTCACTCTGACTGCAGACAGTCACCTACTATGTCCTCACATGCTTTTCCCTCTGTGCATACATTTCCCTAGGGTCTCTTCCAGTGGCCAAACCACTTCCTCTTATAAGCATGCTAGTCTGACTGGATAATGGCCCTTATTAAAGACCTCATGCTAATTTAATCTTCTCAATAAAAGCTCTGTCTCCAAATATAATTGCATTCTGGGGTACTAGGAATTAGGGCTTCAATGTATGAATTTTGAAGAGACATAAGTTAGCTCATGACAGAGAGTCTATTTAGAAAGGTCTAATCTAAAATATAGTTCATATGTCCTTATGTGAAATTCCTTTTAGGGATAGTACATCAGGGGTCCAGAGTCAAGTGTACCATCAAGAAGAGCATGCAGGGCTAGGTGAGATGGCTCAGTCAGTAAAGTGTCTGCAGCACAAGCATGTGGACCTGAGTTTGGATCCCCAGCAACCATGTAAGAGCTGGGAAGAGGTGATTTCCTGGAGCTCATTGACCAGTTTAGCTGAATTGGTGAGCCCTAAGTTCAATGAATATCAATGGGTGACTGTCGACCTTACAGAGAGGGACAAGAGGTAACAGAGTTGGTGAGATGCCTCAGTTGTTAAAAGCATGTACTGCTCTTGTGGAGGACAGGATTTCAGTTCCCAGCCCTCATGTTGGGGAGCTTATAACTCCATTTCCAGGGAATTTGATTCCCTTTTCTGAAGTCTGAAGGCACGTGCACTCATATATACACATAACCAAACACTGACACATGCATACACATACACACATAATTAAAACAGCAGTTAAGAACACTGGCTGTTCTTGCAGGAGACCCAGGTTCAAATCCCAGCACCCGCATAGCAGCTAACAACTGTCCATAACTCCAGTTCCTGAGGACAGTCTCTTCTGTCCTCTGAGGGCACTGCACAACACTACATGCAGTTGGTGCACTTACCTATATGCAGTCAATACACACATACACATAAAATAAAAATAATAAAATATTTTTAAAAAGGAGGTAACATGAACAGGGGTTATCGTCAAGAAATGGGTAGGGAGGCCACATGGGAAGGCAGGTTTGTATCTGTTCTTTCAGCGGATCACAGCCAGAAGTCCTGACTTTAAAGTTCTGGCTTTAACAGAAAATGCCAGAACCATATATGTGGAAGCTCACATACATTCCCCAAGACTTTTCACCTCTGTCATTCCTCATATTCTTTGAACATCTCAGAAGTGCTATTACTTTTATTTGACAGAAAAATCGGACACAGAGCCAGTAAAATGACTTTCAGAGTCTGGAAGCAATCGAACATTTTACAGACTAACTCTACTCCATATAAATGATAAACAACCACAGGCTCGGTTGCTTTTTTTTTTTTAAACCCTACCATCCCCTCCCTTCAATTTCTGATTTAACACTGTAGGATGTGTATGCATTACAAAAATTCTGTGTCTAGTCTTTTCTACAAAATTTTTTGGCTTCGCACCTAAGAG
>NW_008329320.1:1022099-1025414 GCF_000622305.1 Nannospalax galili
TAAATAGTATTTACTGGGAAAATATTTATGATACTACACAAGAACCCTGACGCCTGATGAGAAGCCAGTTTGAATTCTTCTGAGGTCACTGTCAGAGTTCTCTGCCCTCACCCTTAACATGAAAGACAACATAGCAAATGCTACAACTTTTCTATGATTATTTCAATGAGTCTTTTCTAATTTCAGAAAAATACGTAACCAAACGTTTAGTAATGGAGCCAAGTGGCTCTTGTCATGAACTGAAATCAGGGCAAGGCACTGGAAAAGGAGCAATCAGCACCTGGGGTCTCCTATACTGCTACCATTACCACCCCCACACACTGCCCACAGAGCTTGGCTAGCAACACGTGGTTGACTAGAGCACGTTTCAGTCTGGTTTCAGATGAAAACCCAAGCTCCTGCTACAAACTGGAAGGTAATCTCTGCCCTGGACAAAATTCAAATGCAGCACTCCTGGCCTTTATACTAAGGTCTTGATATCTGGGTTGGTGGGCACCACAGTAACCTGAGCAAGAGCTGCAGAAGGTGTTCCAGGAACCTCTCTGCTTACAAACGTATCAATTACCTACCAGGAAGATGCCTGCCCCCATGGACTCTTCTACCCCATATCCAAAGGCAGAGAGCATTTCTCTCCCCTTATTTCTGTGCAGGACTTTGTGACCTCAACTGAAGGCATATGGCCGTCGTGATGACTTCAAAGGCTAAACTATAAAAGGAGACAGGTTTGTACCTGGCAGTCTCTTGGGATGCGTGCTTTGGAACTCTGCGGCCAAGTTGTGAGATAACTCAGGCCATATGGAGGTTAGAAGGGTTCTGTCCAGAAGCTATAACTAAGATCACAGGTAACAGCTAGTGTCAACCACACGACAGTAATTAAGCCCTGATGCAACTCCAGTCCAAGACTTCAATTTAACTGTCCCTAGCTAAGGTCGTACATCATCAATCAGATACAAACTGTCCCTATCCATCCTGTCCAAAGAATTTATAAATGTTCTATACCTCTAACTAAAGTAGTAACCATTTTTTAAACAGCCCTAATCACTGAAGTCTACTTTACAGCAAGTTAATATCAACAGACAGAAAAGATTTGGGGGGAGGAAGGGGATGCTAGAAATAGAAATCAAATACAGGATCTTGCACATATTAGACAAGCACTCTACCATTGAGCTACAACTCCAGCTTCAATTAATTCTGATTTTTCGTTTTGGGCCTTAGGTCTGTCTTGAAGTAGGCCAAGAGTAAACAGGAAGTAGAAACACAAATATTTCAGTGCCATCTTCCTTGTGCCAGGTACTACATGGAGTACCCTAAAGCCTCGATTCTTCCCAAATCCTCCCAAGATCCCCATAGCAAAGATGAGGTAAGCTGAAACACAGTAAGGCTTGGTAACATTTTCAAGATCAGACAGGAAATGGTACAGTCAAAATCGAATAGCAGCCTGTCTAATTCCCAAGTTGATAATGTTTCTATTCTCCCAGAGGACCCAAACTAGAGGCTGGACTGGAAGGAGGGAGGACAGCTTCAACTTGGTAGGGATTTAAAAAGTCTGAGTTTATGTGTATCCCTCACTGTGTGGACTGTCTCCTACATGTGCAGTTTTTAAATACAGTAAACTTCAGCATAATTCCACCAATCAAATACCTACTACATTGCTTACCTCGGTCATTTCGTATCTTCTCAACCAAAAGTTGGGAAAAGAACAGGTGGTGTATGTTAAAGATCCATGAAGCTTCTACACGAATGTTAGAATAGGGTTTTCATTATTAAAAGTGTCGGGAACCATTCACTACATGCTGCATTATGTGTAATTAACATTCAGGCTTGGTGGACTGGACAACTGTGTTACCACAGGAAAATACAAGGGTTGCAAATGAACAACATTCCATCTGCTTTTAGAGATATAAACATGGTTACCAAGTGTTCTCCCTGAAACTATGAGCTTTCAAAGTGGGTCCCCTCAGCCACATCCATTAATTTTTCAGTGGAGCGTCACACTGAGTGCCGGCTGGCAACAGAGTGATCTATCATCCACTCCTTCTGGCTCCCACACCTGCAAGCAGAGAGGAGTGAGCTCTGCTCCATCCTCCCCTAGTCTTGTGCCTTTGTCCTTCAGGATGTCCTGTTAAACCAATATTCTCCAAAGAAGCTGAAGGCTAGGGCTGGAAGGAGATGTGGTGACAGATCTGGGAACAACTCCATTACCATCCGGAATGTGGAGTGAGTTCACGGCCCTCCCTGAGAAAGGGCGGCCAGCTCCTTTCAGATCTGTGTTAATGAGGCAGGAATGCCAGTACTTAGTGCTCTCTAGAAAAGCCTCCTTCCTACAACAGGTCCACAGCTTGCCAGCTCACATTCATAGGGGGACATTGAGCAAAACATAAACCAGGGCAACCTCCAGCCTGTCAGGGGGGATGGTGGGAGTAACACCCTGGCTGTTCCTTCAGCAGCAGTCAGAACTCACACCCTTAAGAAGACCTTGCTTGGGGATTACAAGGCATGACTTGTGAGCACCCCACCCCCACTACTTGACTTTCCTTAAGCACTTAAATCACTGCATTCCACAAGGATTTTCCTCCTTCTGCAAATGGGGGAGAAAAAGGACAGGACAGGGATTATAATATTGAATGAGGTCAATGCATCTCAAACAAGTAACAAATTCCAACTCACAAAACTGCATTTATTAAAATTATACTACATCTTTTTCTTTGAAACCTACTTGTCTGTGTACCGAGACCAGGCTGCCTACTTGTGAGCTGTTCAGCCCTGCCTGAATGGAGAAAGAGGAAAAGAAGAAATCACGTTCATAAATCTAGACTTTTATTATCATTAACTTCAGGCATGTGAACAATTCAAAGACATTCTTTGTGGTAACTCTTTAAAACAAACAGTCTGAAAATGAACCACAGCCTCAGCACTGTTCAGCTCACAAATGAAGGAAATAAATATCTTTTATTAAGTACACAACTAGAATATACTACACACAAATTAGCCCTCTCCTCTCCTCTCCTCTCCTCCCCTCCCCCTCCTCTCTCTCTCTCTCTCTCTCTTCCCGCCCCCAAGTCCTGAGTGTATAAAAAGGAATGCAAAGGTATTGAGGATGTGGCTCACTCGGTAAAGTGCTTGTCTGGCATAAACCAAGCATGGTGGTACACACCCATAATTCCAGCACTCAAGAGATGGAGTCAGGTGGATCGGAGGTTCAAATCCATCCAATCATCCTTACTACATCCTTGACTACATCTTGGCCTTGAGAATTCCAGGCCAGTCTGGCATACACGAATGACATCCTAACCAAAAAGGGGGGGGGGGGGGGGG
>NW_008329320.1:1025569-1036305 GCF_000622305.1 Nannospalax galili
TTCAGAAGTTAAAAGCAGTTGCCACATATGCAAGCAAAGGGAATTCAGATCTCAGTACCTGTGTAAATGCCAGGTTGGGGTGGTGGCCTCTCTGAAATCCCAGCCTCATAAGGCAGAGACAGGGGATCCTCTGAGCAAGCTAACTAGAAGACTAGCTATGCAGCATATTGGTAAACTCTGGATTTGATTGAGAGAACTTGCCTCAAAGAATAAAGTGGATGAGTGATTGTGGAAGATTCCTAATATTAACTGCAGACTACCACACACATGCACACACACGAGTGCTCACCTGTGCACACATACATGTACACACGTGTAAACACCACATACGTATACTTAAGAAAAGAAAAACGCACAACTTTAAGAGTCATATACAAGCTGCCAGCAATCAGAAACATGGACCACAAAAATTAAAATTTCATCCATTACAAAATATACATGGCTTATCACAGAAGGGGAGGGTCAGGCTGTAGACTGCAGGAGTCCCATCTCTCACCCCCAGGATCTGATTATTTCCCAACCATAATAGAAGGTAGAAGACAGCAATCTCCGCTGAGGGACATTTGGCCTAACCAAGTATTCTCTTTCCTCTCAAAGTAGGTTCTAGAAAGCAGGAGAATGTGAATGTGAAAAATACATCAGTGGGAAAAGGCATTTTAAGAAATTACTCCAAAATGCATTATTAGCTAGTCACATGGACAAAGTTATTGAGCATCCTGACTCCCCCTGTGCACCTCCATGATGGACAGAGTGGCAGATCAGGAGATGCAGGGCAATGGCCCCAGTGGAACTGCTCAGGAAGTCTCAGACTCCCCAGAACAACCAGATCCCAATGTCTGTGCATCTCAACAAACATGGGAATGCAAAGTAGCCTATTCTCCCCCCTTTAAACCTATACCATGCTTGTATGTATTTTATTTGCCCGTTTCCCTTGTCTTTTGGCACAAACAACTCCAGATGTGTGCTATCAGGCATTTCCAAGGTCAGGTTCTTTAGACTTCAAATTCCTACAGAATAAGAAATGTGGTTGTTTTTTCTTGAACTGCACTATAACTGCCCAAGTACTATATACAAGCACAGAAATTCCTGCCAAGACATTTTTTTTTAAAGTCTCATTTCCTTTCAACTGGTTTTATAAGAATTCTGGGAAGATGGATGATAACATCCTCAGTTTGTAGCTAAGATATCTGTGATTCATCCATCCATTTATTCATCCATTCAACAAGGATTCACTAAGCAGATCTGTGTGCCAGGGTGGAATGTCTACAGTAAGACAGCCAGAGCATGTTTCTAACACAAGTTCAGGACCTGAACAAGCATGCCAAACATGTCCAGGGAGAAGTACTTAAAGTCAAAATGAGGAGATAGGAAACCAGAAGAGCGATTTTATATTCGGTGATGTAGAGGAAGACCTCAGGTGACATCAGAGCAGAGTCGAGTAGGTGAGGGGCCCAGAGGCTCAGGTGCCTGGGTGGACTGGAAGAGCTGAAAATAAGCCAAGGGCAGAGTGGACCAGAGTAAAGAGGACAGAGAGGTGTGTTTGTGGGGTCTGTCTTCCTCATTAGGACTGCTTTACTGAGGGGATAACAATCCACTACAGAGTAGTGAGCACAGGACTAATAAAAAGGATCCCCCTAGGCTGGTGACTAGGGGCAGGAGACAAAGGAGTGGAAGCAGAGTACAGGTAAAAGGCCACAGCAGTGGCACAGCAGTGGGGGCAATGCAAGACTGTTCATGTGTGAACACATTTTGAGGATAAAACTATTATGTTTTGCTGATGTGACATAAGGGTTCAAGCTTTTGAATTAATTAAATCTGCACTAAATCCCAGCGCGGCCACCTACAAGCTGTGGAATCCTGGAACAATAAATACTTAATTTCTCTAAGACTCAGTTTTTTTCTTGTTGAATGGTGATAAAAGCATCTACCCAGCAAAGTAAATTTGCTATATTTAGATATCCATTATAATACCCAGGAAGTCTTTTTGTTGTTTTTTAAAAAAAATTCTTTCTCTCTGTGGCTAATCTACAAGCCCATGATCCCCAGCAAAACAAGTCTGGTTCAAGAGCTACCTGGTCAACTTGCGTTTGCTCCTCAGGTCTCTCTCCCTGCTGGCCCTCAACTTTCATTACACTTTACCCCGTCAGTACAGCTGTTGCTTTCAAGGTTGAGTTATAACGCAGTTCTAATCTTAACAGAATCAGCACACCAGCATCTATGTGCCTTATCAGAGAGATGGGCACCAACAGTAAATGAAAAACGGACTCCTGGGGCTAAGAATTTCTGACAATTCGAGGAAGGAATCTGGACACAGCATAGTTCATTCATATTAAACACCCCTGTCTCTGGTACCACAAAATAAGGCCAATCATTATTTTATGCTATTGGATTTTAAAGCTAGGTGTTCCATAGCCTACTTTCCTGCCCAGCAATTACATCTAGGTCAATATTTCTTACTTATGCTGATATACAGTCAAGATTTCAAGATCATTACAACCTTGACTTTAGCCAGAATTGAAACCACTAAGGTGTGAAAATCAAATAGAAGTTCAGTCCTTTGGCTTTTTGGATGACAGGTCCACAATGAATTATGAACACTCAACTACAGCTCCCTCCACTTCCCAATCCCAGAAAAGCAATACCATACTTACACGGTCTCCTCTCTTAAAACATGAAATTACTTCACCAATCCCATTTATGCTAAAATTTAAAGGCCTTTGGAGCCAGGCATGGTGGCACATGCCTACAATGCCTCCTGCTGAGGCAGGAGGATCACAGCAAGTTGGAGGTCAGCCTGGGCTACAAAGAGAATTCCAGGCCAGCCAGGCTGTGGAGTAAGTGTCTTTCTTAAGACATAAAATAAAATTGACAAATAAAATAAAGTTAGTCTGAGAACAACGGGTTAGAGAAAAGAGGCTGTGAGGGAAAAAGAAGCCCACTTTCAAAATGAAAGAGCAATGTAGTGGTAGTCTTCATAAGCCGAAACTTGGACATTTATTGGAAGCATTTAAATCTAGTTTTAGTAGATTAATAACCCACGACTCAAAGAGAAAACAGAGGGGCCAGCATGGCTCTGAGGGCAAAATGCTTGCCACTAACCATTTCCCAGAACCTACTTTGGTGAGAGATCTGACTCCTACAAATTATCCTCTGACTTCCACATGCATGCCATGCACACATGCCTCCCTCATACACCACAAAATAAATAAAATGCAAAATAAGTTTTTAAAAGAAAATAGAATTCAAATGTAACAGCAGAAACCAGAACAGCAAGATATCTCAGGAATTATTTTTGAAGAGAAAGCTTCTAAGAATTTCCTAGAACGCATTCTCAAGGAAGAGGAGAGGAGCCAAAGATTTTCCTTCTTTAAAAAACTGTTATTAGAAAGTGCCATTTTGCAGCATGCATATACACAAAATATTAAATGTGTATTCTTCCAAATTCCTATATGAAAATCCTAATCCTCAGTGTGACAGCATCAGGAGCTGAGAACTGAGGAGATAATGAGGTCAGAGGGGAAAATCTTCTGAATGACAGTAGAACCTTTCATAAAAAGGACTCCAGGGAGCTCTTTTGCTTTTTCTACCATGTGAGGAAGCTGCTAGCAACCAGGAAAGGCATGTATGATTTGTTCCCTTTTCTGTTGCTCACAGGACAATACCAGGGTCTAGGAAAAACGATGAAGAAAAGAGGTCTATTTTGGCCCTGGGTTCTAGTCTAAGGTCAAGGGACTGTATCTGGTGGTAGCCATCTTACTAGAAGCAACCCAAGGCAACAGAAGAGAGTATATGGTGTTGATAAAACTGCAAGAGACATCCAGCAAAGTTGGCTTTTATAGCAGATGCTCCAGTGATCATTCATCAACCAGTGATGTGAATGGAGTGATCCACTCATGGCAGTAGAGCCCTTGCCACCTCCTAAGGTCTCACCTGGCCCCACCCCTAACGTCCCCAAAGAGGCACTTAATTTCAAAATGAGTTTTTGTGGGGACAAACCACAGCAAAGGCCCCTGGTCATACCAGAACCCCATATCAAGCTATTAGGCTCCAGAACCCCAAAAAACACAGCGATGGAGACAGTGTGTTTACTTGCTATTTTCAAATACTGTGCATTCAAATAAACCTCCTAATATTAGGGTAACAGTAAAAGTGCTAATAGAAGCCACAGTAGAGGTCATTAGCAACAAAACCTGTGCATCAACTCACTTCACTCTATGATACCCAAAAAGCAAGGCCAGACATGTCATAAGACAAAGCTTACTGCAGAACTTGTAGGTTAAATCCCTGGTGTGTGATTCCAAAGCTCAAGAGCCCCCGGGTGCTGCATTTTTCTTCCTTAAGTGATGACTATGTCCAAACCTCTCTATGCCACTCTATACTTAACAAATGAATCTGCTTTTCCCTTTATCATTATTACTCCCTATCCCAGAACAGAACTATCAATCATCTTTTCTCTCTCTCCCATCAGAGCACCCAAAGTTACTGACTCCACTTTCGGTTGCCTCTTGACACTCTTCTCCATTTTTTAAATAATCAAATTAATATTTTATTTATTTATTATTTTATGTGAGTGCATTGCTTGCATGTACGTTTAAGTGCACCCCTGTCATACAATGCCGAGGAGGTCAGAAGAGGCCATTGGATCCCCTGGAACTGGAGCTATGGACGATTGTTAGCCACCAGGTGGATGCTGGGATTTGAACCTGGGTCCTCTGCAAGAAGTCAGTGCTCTTAACTGCTGAGCCATCTCTCCAATCACCAACTATTCTCCTTTCTTGTTCACATTTTATGTATTTTTCCTTGGGCCCTTCATTCCACCTTACCTACACTGCCTGCTAACTGTTCCCCATACTACCAAATCTAATGCACCACAAGCTGCTCTACATAAGAGCCCTGCCATAGTCACAAAATCTGAATGAAGAACAAACAGCAAAGGATGTCTTGAGATCACTTAGTTGAAAATCACATCTGCTTACTCCAAGATGTTTGAAAATCAAGTTTCCTACTTGTCATCAGCAGAAGTGGGGTGAGGAGTTCATACAGATGCCTCTCAGGTCAAGAATATCTCCAGCCCTGCCATCACTGCTCCTCAACTGAGATAAGTGGTCCTGAGCAGTTTCGGCAGACATTCTCCCAACAAGCCTTAAAATACCCAGTCTGGCTCCTCTCAAGAAAGTTTGATTCACCCAGGTGTTGGTGTCGCACGCCTTCAATCCCAGCACTCAGGAGTCAGAGGTGGGATCTTTGTGAGATCAAGGCCAGCCTGGTCTACATCGAGTTCTAGGCCAGCCACAGCTACAGAGAAACGCTGCCTCAAAAACAACAACAACAACAAAGTCTGGTTCAGTATTCATGATTTTAATTTATTTTTTTGATTAATTTTTTAGCTAACATGACAGGATGGTTTCATTATGTCTCGTGTATGTTTCATTATACTCTGCTCACCTCCCTTTCCATTCCATGTTTGATTTAGTTGTAGGAGAGGACAGTCTGAGGAACAAAGAAAAGTTTTAAAGTTTCCTAGATAAGGTTATAAGGACAACTGCCTAAGATTATGTGGTTAAGCTTCTTAACATCAACACTGTGTGTCTATGTGTGTGTGTGTTGGGGGGGGGATTCCCAAATTTAGGAAAATCAGGAAAACCTGTTCTATGTGAAAGTCAGCCACAGGCTGAAAGATTACCCTAGAAACTAAACATCTGAATGAATCAGGGTCCTGTCATTGTTTGATTGACAACTAAATGATTCCGAGCAAGTTCTCAGGCACTTGACTATGTGTGAAAATAAGTCTTTTGGGGCCAGCAAGATGGCTCCATGGTTAAAGACACTTGCCATGCAAGCACACTGACCTGAGTTCAAGCCTGAGAGCCCAGGTAAAATTGAGAGAAACAACTCTCCAAAGTTGTCCGATCCACAACCTTAGAGGCATGCTAAACATATACTCAAGAGAAAAAAAAAAAGTTTCCTCCTTTCTTCCCTCATTGTATTTTAGAGAAAAGGGCAGGCTAGTGATGTGATAATTATTTAAAGCTAGGAGGATTATACTGTCAGAAACCTGAAGACTTCTTAGAAACATTTTTCTTCATACTTATTAGCAATTGTATCACCTCAAATGTGACTCCAAATGAGTATATAAAACTAAATTTTCAATTATAAACAGATAAACATCAAGAGGTGCTTAGCTTTTATATTGCCTCATTTCTTGATAGAACAATTTTACTTTGGAAACAAAGCAAGCTAATAAGTAGAACATACATTTTCCTTTATTCCTACTACCCACCTACTCTGTCTCCCATTTGACCTTTTTTCAAAGTTTTTATTTGTCCTTGGAGAGAAGGTAGGCATTTGCACACCGGCCTATAGCATATGCAAAACCTTGAGTATGTGGTTCAATCTCTAGCACTGAAAGGGGGCAGGGGGGGGCCAAATAGATATTAGAGAACTGTTCATTTAGTATGAGTGTTTAACTTATCATCCTCCAAGAAAATGTAATTAAGTCAGAATAGTGACCTTCCAAGGATATTACCCTAACTGTGGTGATGTCAAACACTTTGGCAGGCCACTCTGGAGATACTCTGACAAAACACAGGCAGCTGTATGTTCTGTTCCTGCGCCAGACTGCCGCAGTTCAGTACATAAATGTATGTGGGTACGAAATCTCAGAACAGCAAACCCTAAGAGGCAAAATCACAGGAGTCATTCATCACAGCATTAGGTAATTCTTGAGCTTTAGGATGATTGATGTGTTTAATTTAAACTTGCCTGGGAACACAGGATGTGTCTCTGGGACTATGGTAAGTGGGTGAGATGCAGGAAGACATTTTAATGCTAAACAGTTTTGTCTTTCAAGCTTTCCTGTGTACATGACTTTAAAGAGAGAAAAAAAGTGTTAATTACCATCACATTATATAATCCCAGCAACTTCTCTCAGTTTCTCCTATACCAATAGGAGAAAAGCTCTCTCAATTCTTATACCATAAGTTATTCATTTTTTATAAGTAATAATGCCTTTCAATGAAAACATTTCAGTTTCTGTAACAGTGATCACAGTGGCATGTATGAGTTAGATTGCCACTTATGATCTGTTAAAAGATGCCAGTTGAGCTGCTTATAATCAATGCAAGTATGTTTCACTTTAATCTTCACGTTCAAGGAAAAATACACATGGAACATACTGAGATGGGAATACATGTTACAAAACAAAGCCTGTTGTGTGACTTTCTGCCACCTTCATGATATGGGTTCCAGGTACTGAACTCAGGTCAGCAGGCTTTATGGCAAGTGCCTTTGCCCACTGAACCATCTCAGCTTCATTTAGGTGTGATTATAGTTCAGACCTGCAAATATTTAATGTACAGTATCTATTGAGTCTGGGCATATGCATTCACCCATTATATTCAAGGGAATTACGCATATCTTTCTCCAGTAATTTTCTTCATCAACATGACACCATATATGACAGAAGTAAGGGAGAAAAAAAATTATTTGAGCTCACAGTTTAGTGGGTATAACTCATGGAAGTAGGAAAGGTCATTGACTGGAGTGGTTCCATTGACAATGGTTTAGGTTATAGTGCCCTGCAGTGTGGATATCACCTTCAAGGCCTGCCCCCATGAATCCACTTCTCCTAGCTAGGTCACTTTGGAGGGTTTCCACAGTCTTCCAAAGCATCACCATTAGTTGGGTACCAAATGCTTTAATGCATCAGCCTGTCTTAGGAACATTTCAGATTCAAACCATAATAATACCTATCACTTCTCAATATTTCTTTGTGTAGGTCTTGCATTTGTTTTGTGTGTTAAGAACAGTTCAATGACATCTACTCCACTAAATTGTAAGTGTTCATGTTGTCTTCATTATGGGTACTATTTTGTACTTCAGATCACTAGAAACCTGTGAAAAACAATTTCCCAATTCACTTGCCTTCACAGCTATTGGAAACCACCATCCTGTTCTCTGTTTCTGAGAGTTGGACTATTGTACACACCCCCATACTAAAGGAACTTTGCATTTCTCTGTGACTGACTTATGCCCTTTAACATGTTAACATAGCCTACACATTCATCCATGTTGTTTCAGGTGGTAGGCTTTCCTTCCTGTCTAGGTTAAATACTCATCCTAGTTTGTTCTTCATTGCTGTGAAAAAAAATACTCTGACCATTACCAACTTGGGGAGGAAAGGGTTTATTTAGTTTAGAGGGAAGAGAGCTGCACATTTCCCAGGCAGGTTATTATATTCATTGTTTACAAGAGGATCAAATGCTTTCCTCCCTTTTTTGTTCTTCATTAGTAGCAATTCCAAGAGCAGTCATAGACCAAAAGAGGACATGTTTTGCCTGGGTACAGGGGTGACTTGAACACACTTGAATTAATATGTGTATTATTTTCTTTATCCAGATGCCCATGGGACTCTGCACAACTCCAGTGAAGATAAATATACTACTTCCGTACCTTCTTTTATAGAAGCAATTACTGATGGATGCAAAGGTGGATGGGAGCCAAGGGAGTTGGAAAGAGACCTGAACAGGAAATACAGGGTTTCTAAAGCTTAATGAGACTTCTAAGGGCATCTTATTTTACTCATGTGGAGGCAAGGGAGGCAAACTGACTTGCAGGAGTCACGAACAAGTAACTGGCAGAGCTCAAGTCGATAAATAGAGCCCAATGTTCTGTTGAGTACATGTGCCAAGTTCTGATGCAATCCGCAAGTCAGTAGTAAATGTCCAGCCATCTTCTGTGGCCTCATGTTTTACATATTTATCATCTCTTAATAAGCTATACTCAAATAACTGATGTGAGAGGTTGAGGTTTTGATGGGCTTGACTTGGTTACTGACATTTGTTAAAATGAAATTCTCTTCTTGAGTGAAAAGAAAAGCTATTTCTCATAAAATGCAACCCATAATACAACATTCATGGCCAAGGAACCACTTGTGACATATCCAGAGGGGTTATATGCCTTCCGAATCCATTACATGACTTCACTATGCTAGTGCTTCAAGCAGAGAACACTCCTGCAGTGATAGGGGCCAGCAACAAAGAGTGAACTAGACCAATCACGGTTTAAAAATATATATATTATTAGATAGCATAATCAATCACATCACAGGCCCAACACTAATGTAATGGAGTCCTGAAATGAAAGAGTTGTTCCAGAAGTCCAGAACTTCTTGAATGAAGAAGCATCAGTTCAAGATATCAATGCAAATGCAGAGCTGGGTGTGGTAACCCACACACTTGGGAGTTGCAGGCCAGCCTGAGCTACACAGTGAGAATCTGTCTCAGAAATCCAAGGGCTGGAGACTGGAGAGATGATTCAGTGGTAAAGAGCATGTTCCCAGGACTGGGGTTCAGGTCCCAGCACCCACACAGCAGCTCAGCATTCCAAGGGAATCCAAAGCCTTCTTCTGGCCTCTGTGGGCACCAGGCACACATGTGGTACAGATAGATACATATAGGAAAACACCTGAGGACATCAGGAAATACACCTGAGGAGTGTAGACTGCTTAACATGCCTGGGGAGGTTCTATTCCCAGCATTCAAAACAAAACAACACAGAAAGAAAAGAAAACAAAAGGTTAATGCAACTGTCTAGACAAACTTCAAATCTACTGCTTAGCCTGGGCATTTATAGTTTGAGTATGAGTTTTTCAAATAGGAGGGGGAAGAACATATAAATGGAAATATTTAGGTGACAGCATGCTGCTCAGTTTCATGAGTAACTTTCAACAATGGGAAGACACTCATTCTCCACAGGTCATATAAGCTAAGGCTGCTTAAGTGGTTGACTTAACATTTCAAGGAAACTGAACTGAGGGGAGGTCGAGTCCCTTTTTTAAAAAGCGCATTAGGAGGCATTACAAGAATAAGGAAGTGGTTATAAATCTGAGTTCCAAGAATGGCAACTCCCTTGTAGGAACAGAAAAAACAAAAACAAAAAAAACCACTGGTACAGAGCAATAACATTCTCACACTAGAACACTTACACACACACACACACACACACACACACACACACACACACACCATCTACTCCACTAAATTGTAAGTGTTCATGTTGTCTTCATTATGGGTACTATTTTGTACTTCAGATCACTAGAAACCTGTGAAAAACAATTTCCCAATTCACTTGCCTTCACAGCTATTGGAAACCACCATCCTGTTCTCTGTTTCTGAGAGTTGGACTATTGTACACACCCCCATACTAAAGGAACTTTGCATTTCTCTGTGACTGACTTATGCCCTTTAACATGTTAACATAGCCTACACATTCATCCATGTTGTTTCAGGTGGTAGGCTTTCCTTCCTGTCTAGGTTAAATACTCATCCTAGTTTGTTCTTCATTGCTGTGAAAAAAAATACTCTGACCATTACCAACTTGGGGAGGAAAGGGTTTATTTAGTTTACATTATCCCGGGTCACAGTTCATCTAGGAGCCTAAGGTAGGAACTCAGGGCAGGAACCTGGAGGCAGAAGCTGGAGTCATAGAGGAATGCTGCTTACTGGCTTGCTTCCCTGGCCCCTGCTCAGCCTGCTTTCTTATGCAACACAGGCCCACCCGGCTTGCTCCTCTGGCCCCTGCTCAGCTTGCTTTCTTATGTAACACAGGCCCGCCTGCCCAGGGGTGGCACCACCCACAATGGGCTGGGCCCTCCCACATCACTCATCATGAAGATGCCCCTCAGACATGGCCACAGGCCAGTCCAATAGAGGCAATTCCCCAACTGAGGCTCCCTC
>NW_008329320.1:1037074-1037383 GCF_000622305.1 Nannospalax galili
CACACTAGAACACTTACACACACACACACACACACACACACACACACACACACACACACGCACGCACGCACGCACGCACGCACTCACCAAAAATCCCAGGATTCAAAGTGCACTTTGTAGCCGGGCGTGGTGGCGCATGCCTGTAATCCCAGCACTTTGGAGGCAGAGGCAGGCAGATCTCTCTGAGATCAAGGGCAGCGTGGTCTACATAGTGAGTTCCAAGCCAGCTGGGGTTACAAAGAGACTGTTTCAAAAGACAAAAAAAAAAAAAAAAAAAAAAAAAATTTAAAAAATAAAGAAAAAGGTTTA